>NW_017672680.1:111996-143503 GCF_001879085.1 Nicotiana attenuata
CTGTCAATCTAGCATTGTTCTTGCCATTTCTTCCAGAGTTTTGTTCTTCCTTTCTACTACTCCATTTTGCTGGGGAGTTCTGGGAGCTGAGAAGTTGTGAGTGATGCCATTTTCATTACAGAATTCATCAAATTTGACATTGTCAAATTCTGCCCCATGATCTGATCTAATGCATACGACTCTAGACTCCATCTTCACCTGGATTTTCTTCACAAAGCCACAAATACTTCAACAGTTTCATCTTTTGTTCTGAGAAACAGAGTCCATGTGAATCTGGAATAGTCATCCACAATTACAAAAATGTATCTCTTTCCTCCTCTGCTTTGCACCCGCGTAGGTCCACACAGATCCATATGCAGGAGCTCAAGTAGCTTTGAGGTGCTCACAACTCTTTTAGACTTAAAGGAGGACTTCACATGTTTTCCTCTAGCACAAGCATCACAGACTTTTTGAATCTTGAATTGTGACATAGGCAGACCATGGACCAGGTCCTTCTCAATTAGTTTGTTCAGAAGGGAAAAGCTTGCATGGCCTAGTCTTCTGTGTGATAGTTCAGCATCATCGTCAACCGCTTTCAGACAACTCAGATCACCACTCTGTAAAGATTCGAAATCAGCAACATAGATGTTCTTAAATCTTTTGGCCACCAGTACTATTTCACCGGTCACAAGATCGGTGACTGTACATATTTTGGACAAGAATTCCACTTTGTTTCCTTTATCACAGATTTGAGAAACACTTAGGAGATTGTACTTAATCCCATTGACATAGTATACATTTTCAATAGAATGAGTGAGTGACTTCCCAACTTTTCCAACTCCAAGAATGTACCCCTTTTTGCCATTGCCAAAGGATACACTCCCTCCTTGTAGGGCTTTTAGTGAAAGAAAGTCTATGGTGTTCCCAGTCTTGTGTTTCGAACATCCACTATCCATGAACCATTGTTGACCGCTTCCTTTCATTGTTCCCTGCGCAAGAGATTGGGAGTTAGTTTTAGGAACCCAAACAAGTTTGGGTCACTTGTAGTAAGCAAGAGGATGAATAAGAGCTCTCTTAGTCCATATAGGTAATGTGCATTTTTTGTGAGCGGAACCTGGTCCCTCTTTTGTGGTTACAGTTTCAGCAGCCACTTTGTCTTTCTGAACTAATTGATTCTTGGCCTGGACGCCTTCCTTGAAGCGCCCAGTGTTCCCACATTGGGTACGAGGCCAGTTATCAGAGACAGTGACGAACTACTGTGAGGGTTGTGAGGAGTTTTCTCCCTTTGGAACCCTGCTCCCTGCATTTTTTCACTATCATTATTAAGCAAGGCAGTGGTAGCTTCTGAGGACCAGGTCCACTTTAGAGACCTTTCAAGATCATTCATTACTTTTTCTAGATTGGTTTGGAGGAGCTCGTTTTTCTCAGTTTCAGCACACATCCTAAATCTCATAGCTTTCACCTCATCTTCAAGCCTAAGGTATTCCTCACTCGCTATCTCCTTTCCTCTTTTAGAACTTTCAGGTTTTGACTTAGTCCATGGTTTTACTATTGTTTCCATTTGGTCTGCAATTTCTGCCAACAGATCACTCTTTTCTTTTCTAAGGATTTCAATGGTTTTCTTTTGCTCAGTAACTGCAGCCACTAAGTCTTTTCTAGTATGTTCAGATTCTTCTAGTTCTAAGATCAAGGAATCTCTATCCTCCGCAGGACTACAAAAGGCAGTGATTAAAACATCAGCTAAACACATGAGTTTTTTTGGAGAATAGGATTTCAGATTTCTCTGAACATCCCTGAAGTTTACCTCTTTGTTGCCATTGTCTTCCTCATCATCTGATTGAGCCATCAAAGCAAAAGTTGAGTTATATCCAATCTCCTCGCCTTCAACTGCCATCATGGAACTATCACCAGTATTAGGTTTATCTTCAGACTATTTTGCTTGTGTAGTTCCCTCATGGGCTGCTCGTAAAGTCTCCCATATTTCCTTTGCAGTGTCATAGGTGGAGATTCTGTCGTACTCTTTAGGTCCCATTCCACATACAAGAATTTTCTTGGCACAAAAATTCTTCTCCACAGCTTTCTTGTCTACTTCAGTGTATTCTTTGCTGGTTTTTTCCATTGAAAATGGAAATTCATCTAGTACCTTCATTGGAACATAAGGACCGTCGTAAATGATATCCCATAGCTCACAATCCTCAGCCATGATGAAATCGTGCATTCTAGCTTTCCTCCACCAATAGCATTTTCCATCAAACTTGGGGGGTTGGTATATGGATTGACCTTCTTCAAAATTTAGTGGAGCCGCCATAAGGATCCTTCCTAGGTGTTAGCCTGATAGGAGGAACCTGCTCTGATACCAATTGTTAGTTTGTATGGGTCCACCAAATCGTAGAGTACCTGGTCCTCTACAAGGTTCTACTGAGAGTACTTAATAAAACAGTATGTAAATGAGGCAGAGGATTTTTACGTGGAAAAATCCCACACAAGGGGATCAAAAAATCACGACCTACACCTGTAGGCTTTTAACTTCACTAACTTGTAATCTACCTATTACAAGCCACTTTATAATACTTACTATTGCAAAGGATTTACTCAACTAACTTGTGGTACCTTTACCACAAGCCACTTTGTGACTATCCTAGTTACAAAGGCTTTTTCTAACTTACCACAAGCCACTTTGTAACTCTACGATTACAAAGACTTTTCCTTATGACTAAATCTAGTCACAACATAAACTCAAGGAGTTTACGGATTTACAAGAGGACTCCTAATCAAAATGCTTCTAGGTAAGAAGTTTAGGAGATACAGTAAGTACAATAACAAGGTTACAACTCAACTAGGACAACAACAATTTATCTTTTTGGAACTAGTCCGTAGTAGTGTTCAACCTTGTTCTTCAAGCTTGTGAGGATTTATTTTTCTGTTTTTGCAAGAGACTTGAATGAGAAACAGAAGCCTTCCAGTCATGTATTGTATAAAGCTCATTGTGGGTACATCTTGATCACATCACTTGAAGTGATGTGAGTACTTTGTTTGGTTAGAGAATGAGTTGGCGGACAGTGCAGTGTAGTGCGGTAGAGGCAGTGCCGTCAGTCACTTCATTTCCAGCTGTGTCCAATTGACTTTGTACTGCAATGAGGAAACCACAAGAGCATCAGGTCCTTGTGTTGGTTCCTAGCTATTGAAGTTATAGCAGTTCACCTTTAGCTGGAATCCGTTAAAGCTTGCAGCAATCCAAGTAGGTCAGGTTCCCTATCTGGTTCTTAACAGTAAGTTTGTTAGATCATCAAAATATAAGGCAAGAGTATTTAAGATCTATCAAACCCAACTTGAAATATTTCAAAGTGTGGGGGTGTCTAGCAAAGGTACAAGTTCCTTTGCCTAAAAGGGTTAAAATCGGACCAAAAATAGTAGATTCCGTTTTCATTGGATATGCTACAAACTATAAAGCATGTCAGTTTTTGGTTCATAAATCCGATAATCCTGAGATTCATGTTAATACGGTAATGGAATCAGATAATGCTGAATTCTCTGAAACCATCTATCCATATAAAACTGAATGTGAGTCGTTAAGTGAAAGACCTAAACGACCTCGGGAAGAACCAAAGGAAAATACTCCGAGTATAGAAGATCCAAGGCGTAGTAAACGTCAAAGAACATCTACTTCATTTGGACCAGATTTTGTGACATATTTGCTTGAGAATGAGCCTCAAACTTTTAAAGCAGCTATGTCGTCTTCTGATTAAGCGTTTTGGAAAGAGACAATCAATAGTGAGATTCAATCAATTTTGGATAACCATACATGGGAATTGGTTGATCTTCCTCCGGGAAATAAGCCTTTAGGTTCGAAATGGATCTTTAAACGGAAAATTAAAGCTGGTGGCACTATTGACAAATATAAGGCAAGACTTGTTGTCAAAGGTTATAGACAAAAAGAAGGCCTTGATTACTTTGACACTTACTCGCCAGTAACAAGGATAACATCTATTAGGGTGTTAGTGACACTAGCGGCTATGTATGGTCTTGAAATCCATCAAATGGATGTTAAAACAGCTTTCTTAAATGGAGAATTGGAGGAAGAGATTTACATGGAACAACCTGAAGGTTTTGTGGTTCCTGGTAAAGAAAAGAAAGTGTGCAAACTTGTTAAGTCACTTTATGGACTTAAACAAGCACCCAAACAATGTCATGCAAAATTTGACCAAACAATGTTGGCAAATGGATTTAAAATCAACGAGTGTGACAAATGTGTTTACATTAAAAACACTCCAGGTCATGAAGTCATTGTTTGTTTATATGTTGATGACATATTGATAATGAGCAAAAGTATGACAGATATAAATGCTACAAAACGCATGTTGGCTAGCAAATTCAACATGAAAGACTTAGGAGTTGTTGATGTGATCTTAGGAATCAGAATTCACAAGACTCCACATGGTCTAGCATTATCACAGTCTCACTACATTGAAAAGGTACTTGACAAGTTCAAGTATTTGGATTTCAAAATTGCCAAGACTCCAATTGACGTGAGTTATGCACTTCAAAAGAATGAAGGTGAAAGTGACTCACAACTGGACTATGCAAGAGTATTGGGAAGTTTGATGTATATCATGAATTGTACGCGACCAGATATAGCATGTGCTATTCGCAAACTGAGTCAGTTTACAAGTAATCCCAATCAAATACATTGGATGGCAATGAAACGAGTTTTGGGATATCAGAAACATATGCTTTGCATTATAACAAATATCCTTCCGTGATCGAGGGATATAGTGATGCAAATTGAATCACCGGATCATCTGAAGTTAAATCCACGAGTGGATATGTTTTCACAATTTGGGGTGGAGCAGTGTCTTGGAAATCATCCAAACAGACGTGCATCGCCCGTTCTACAATGGAATCTGAATTCATTGCTTTAGATAAGGTCGGTGAAGAAGCTGAATGGCGCCGGGATTTATTGGAAGATATTCCATTTTGGCCCAAACCTTTGGCACCTATTTGTATATATTGTGATAGTCAAGTGGCAATAGGTAGTCTCGTCATATTAGACGGAGATACAATACCGTTAGACAACTACTCTCTAGTGGTATTATCACAATTGACTACGTTAAGTCAAGATATAACGTGTCGGGTCCACTTACAAAAGGCCTATCTAGAGAGGCAGTTGAAAGATCATCAAAGGGAATGGGGTTAAAGGCCTAGGACAAGTCATCATGGCGGTAACTCTACCTAGCAGACTGGAGATCCCAAGAGCTAGGTTCAAAGAGATCAAACAAAGTTATGAATGACGGTTCAACATTGTCAAATAACTCAACCCAGTCTCGTGATGAAGACAATGTTAAAAAACGAGGTAAAGCATTAAGGCTTTTTGATGAGTCAATAAAGCTTAAAGCTTTTTAATGATTTGCTAAGTCTGGCAGGATATGACCAGATAGTGTGTCTTTAGGGTTACACATTTAGGAATCACCTATGTGAGTGTGAAGTGTAAGCCGCTTCAAGGGGAATGAAAGTAAAGGCCCATTCTCTAAGCACTCATAAAACCAGGCGGTGTTCATGGCTGAAACGAACACAACCGTGAGAACCATAGATGGTTAAGGATTGATTGTGTGACTTATGTTGTCTAGGTATACAAAAAAGCTCGGCGGTTCAAAGATATCAAATCTACCGATTGACCGAGTATATCCTATATAAGTTCACTACGGAAAGTTCAAAGGGAAACCTTCTTATCCAGATGCAATTAATTTTTGCATGTAAAACACACACACGTCCGTGCATTCCTTTAAGTTTATAGCCATTCCCCATTCATGTGGGGGATTGTTGGATTTTTGTTATTATTTGTTATTTATAACTAAAGAGGTGTGAATGGAAAATGGTGGGAAAAAAATGGAGGGAAGTGAAATTCTGTATTAGTTCACTTTACTAATGCACTTTGTCCCTCATTGGTAGAAGGAAAGAAAATCTTTGTGTGTATATAGAGAAGCTCATCTTTTAGCTCTTAAAGAGCTAAGAAGAAGGCAAGCCTCGCGTCGTCGTCGTCGCTCGACTCGGCTTCGGCTTCAGATTTGGTCAAAGATTGATTGATTAATCTTTTTGGACAAAATTCTTTTCAAATATTTAATTAATTAATTTAATTAATTAACGAAAATTCAATCCGGAATAACCCATGACCTGGTCCGGTCCGGCCCGTTTTCTTTCCCGGATTATTTTAAATCCGTTTTAATTTTCCCGCAATATTTCCAACAGCTATGGCTGTTCTGAAACAGTGTCAAACCTGTTCCGACAGCTATGGCTGTTCTGAAAGGTTGCAAACCTTTTCAGAAACAGTACCAAATTGGCTATAAATATTCCTTCAAATCCCAGAATATTTACATACGAAATTTTCTGATTATCTTCTTCTTCTTCTTCTGCACAAAAAATTCCAGTGTGATTTACAGCCTTCGAGTGGTTCGCTGTTCATCTGCGTTTTTGGTACCAACACTCCGGTGAGTTATATTGTTCTATCCTGGGAGGATATATTCCACAACCTCGGGTACTTGAGGGGAATAATTTCCTTAAGGACACACTATGTATTCAGTGGGCTCGATTTATTCCTATACTTTTTCCAGAATTTATTTTGAAGTTACTATACTGTTTTTCAAAATTTATTTTGACGTTCTAGTTCTACTAACTTTCTGTTTCTGTTTTTCAGAAAGTCTATTGTTTTATTAATTTTACAGCAATACAGTTTTTATAACAAATATATGTATAGTCCGAGCTAGATACAGTACGAAATTTTATTGAACTCAATATATAGGTTTAATCCAGTTCCGCCAACTTTGCACAATCGTCTAGACTCTAGATTTTGAAGGGTTATTATAGAACTCTCGTTAGACATAAGGCCAAGCGTCACGGTGAAGAGAAAATAATTTCTTTTACTTGAATTAGATCGGTGAAATTCTAGCTCACTGAAGCTTCTAAAGTGCTATTTCTTCTTTCCTAAAATAGATATTAAAGGGCAACCCGATGAACACACATCTCACATTCACGTAAGATTCAGAGAAGTATCGCACCGTTAAGAGTGGGATATAGACATCACATTAATTTCCAAAAAGAGATTAATTCCTTTATTTTCTTGAGCTGGCCAAGAAAAGGCGTCTCCTTTTTCATGTGTCCAAATATCATTTTCTGCAGGAGATCAAAACATGTTTGGGAAATTATTTGGTTTTTGGACGTTTTCATGATGTACGAAGATGACAGAAAAGGACAAGGACAGTTGCAATTCATCACCTGTATTTTCATTCAGCCAAAGGGAAAAGGTAAGAATAATAATGGTCACATTATAATCCTTAGATTCCATGGTCCCTGCTTAACATTTCTTAATTTTGTTTATAAACTTCTCTTAATGAAAAATATTATTTCAAGGGTTTCGTGACTTCTTGCTAGGATTTAAGTTATATACGTTCCTAATATAATAATCTTTGTATATTACCGATGTTAATGTGTTGTAATATATTACTGACCATTTATTAAAAGTAACTAACTAATACTATTAATTAGAGTTAAAATGCAATTATATTTTAAGTAATATGGTTGTGTAAATATTAATATTATTTGTGCATAGTATCGGGTGTGTCTGAATAAAGTCTCAGATGAAAGTAAAAAAAAATATATATTATATACTTATAAGGAGTTAGATACTCTTAATGGTGTGAGACTTTTTGGGGAATATCATGTTGGCTTTGGCCCAAAGCGAATAATATCAGACCATATAAAGAGTATCTTTGGCCCATTTTAGCCCAATAACTGATGTTAGAAGCAAATGGTTTGGTGAGACGAGTATGGAGAACGGCGGAGTGATGGCATAGGGCCGACTTAGTGTGTATAGAGGACGGCGGAGTGATCGGATAGGGCCGACTTAGTGTCTTTGCATGTCTATTGGTGGGTTTACTACCTTTACCTGTAGCTTCAAAGACGTATACACAACCTCTCTTTTGGTTTCGGTGATCATAAATTCTCAAATCATGTGGGTTGCACATAATTAATCTCCAAATTAGCCCATGAATAGTGATATATCTTGTGGAACTTAGTTCAAGGGGGTGATTGAGATTGTTGGGTGTGTGTGAACAAAGTCCAGTATGCAAAGTAGAAAAGAAAACTAAGCTACTTATAAGAAGTTGGATACTCTTAATAATGATGTAAGAACTTTTGGAAAAAACCGTGCGAGCTAGGCCTAATGCAGATAATATTGGGCTTTTTTCACTTTTAGCTCGTGTCAGAAACTATTTACATTTGGTAGCTGAAAAAGTGTATAAGATTTATATATTTTTTATATATAACATACAGAATGTATATAGACAAAAAATATATATTTCTGCTATTATTTTGAGCGGCTATACAGTATCATTTTCCCGATAATTGATATCACACTATGTTAAGAGTATATTTTCGCCATTTTAGCCCAACACATAGAACATAAACTGAACTTAGCTTAATTCACTTAATTTCCGTTAATTAATCATCTCAAAATTCTTTATATAAACCTTCAACCATCTGCCAAATAAACAAACTCCACGAGCCTCTTATTATTTTATATCATCAACAACATGATCAGCTCCCCAATCACCTCTGTGGACTGCCAAAAACAAGTGCGTTCATGGCGGTATCTTCGTTCGCTCATGGAACTTCTGATTCCTCGTTGCAATTGTATCTTTATTGAAGAAGAAAATTACGAGAAAAAACCCATACCCTATTTCAAGCACCACTCAACAACAATAACAACAACAATAACGGGCACAATATTCGGCTCTCGTAAAGGAAAAGTTAGTTTTTGTATCCAAACAAACCCTAAATCTACAAACCCTATTCTTCTTCTTGAACTTGCAGTTTCTACAACCACACTCGCTAGAGAAATGCGAAAGGGAATAGTGAGAATCGCGTTAGAGAGTAGTACGAATATGATATACGAGTACTCTTCTTCTTCTTCTCCGACTTCTCTTTTGTCTATGCCAATATGGACTATGTATTGTAATGGAAAGAGAGTAGGGTTTGCAGTTAAAAGAAAACCTACAAAAGCTGATTTAGAAGTGTTGAGAAAATTGGAGTTAAAAAATGTTGGAGCTGGCACTATTATAAAGAGAGAGGATGATGATATTATGTATCTTAGAGGAAAATTTGAAAGGGTTAACGGATCTCATGATTCTGAATCCTTTCATTTGATTGATCCAGAAGAAAATATAGGTCAAGAGCTAAGCATTTTCTTTCTACGATCTCTTAATTAAGTAGGATTAGTATCTAATTAGTACTCTCTTTTTATTGTACAACTTTTTTTGGGGAAAGATCGCCTCGTTCTACTATCTTTTTCTTTTTTCTTTTTTCTTTTTCGGTATATTACACGATATAGCAGTGACGAATGATTAATGTAAATAGGAGTATTACTTATATATCAGAAAAATTAGTTTGATAATTTTCCTGCAATTAAACTATAAGTTTGATAACCTGTGTATTTAAACCATGCAACCGGAGGCAAAACTAGTTAAGTAGAATCTTACACTACTAGAAATTCGGTAATTAGCGATTAAGAAAATCGATCAACTTTGCTCGGTTATGGCCAATTACCGACCAAATACGCTTGGACGCTATTTTGGTGGTCGCTTTACTATACCGACCAAAGTTGGTCGGAAATTACCGACCAACGTTGGTCGGTCAATTAAATTCAAAAAAAAAATTGCAAAAAAAAAAAAACCGACCAAAGTTGGTCGGTATTTTGATTATGTAATCAAAAGACGACCAAAATTGGTCGGAAATTACATACCAACGTTGGTCGGTAAATTAAATTCAAAAAAAAATATTGCAAAAAAAAAAAAAAAAAAGAACCGACCAAAGTTGGTCGGTATTTTAATTATGTAATCAAAAGATTCACCGTCTGAGAATCGAATCGGGGTGTGTACTGTGGCAGGATACTATTATACCACTAGACCATTGGTGCATTTTGTTTTAAGATTGTCTTTTTTATTTATTTATACTCTTTAATTGTATTTTCGTACGAAAATAACCGACCAAGTTTTATTAAAAAATAAAATTACTGACCAAAGTTGGTCGACTTTTTTAATATTAATTTTTATTTATTTTAATTGCAAAAACCAACCAAAGTTGGTCGGTTTCTTGAAAAATAAATTTCCCGGGACTCTAAAATAGTTTCCCGCATTTTTGCGCCAAAGAAAACCGACCAAAGTTGGTCGGTTTCGTAAAAAAAAAAATTAAAAATTAAAATATTTTGAAAAACCGACCAACTTTGATCAATTTTTGGCCTGTTTTTTTTCCGATCAAAGTTGATCGGTTTTTTTCGAATTTCTATTAGTGTAATTACCTCCTTGGTTTATATTCTGAGAGCGGAGAAATATGTTTTTTTTACGATATCCCATCTTCAGCAAATTATGCTTATTAGACTTCAAGTGCAACTCTGATCTCTCTTTCTTACAAATATATATTAGTGGACATGATATCACAAGCTAGAGTATAGATCTACTGATTTCACATTGATTTCAAATTTTAATTTTATTTTAACTAAGCGATTTTAAGACCTTGGTACAAAGGCTAAGAGTTCAATATATTTAGTTCTCATCGAAATTGCATTCTATTCGAATATATAGTATTCGAATATAGGTGGAGGGGTTTTTCTTGGTTGAATACAGAAAAATAACTCTTTTTTTTTTGTGCTTTGCTAGGTCGAGGTAAGTAAAGTATATGAAGGAAAAGTTTATAATTTGACAAGAAAGTGACTAAAGGTATTTGTTTCTGAAAATACTTTAGCTTGTACACAAATACAGCAGGCCCTTCCTAAATCCATGTGAATTCCTCTTCGTAGTTTTTTATTTCACCACACCCGTGAAATGATTTCATTACTAGAAAACTGTCAAAAATCGTCCACAGCATACCGACCAAAATCGGTCGAAAGAAAAACCGACCAAAATCGGTCAAAAAATAGGTCAATTGGTTGCAAAAGTCAAAGAAAAAATTTCACACAAAGATACCGACCACCATCGATCGGAAAAAGTGATCCTACAACAAATAAACACTGCTACGTATGATACATATAAAAATTCCGACCGAAGTCTGTCGTAAATTGGTCAATCTTTGACCAAAACCTGGTCATACTTGCATATTATCTACCAGAATAAGTTTAGTTTAAAAAAATCAAGTATACCAACCGAAAATCGGTCGGAAATTTTAATTTATTTTTTACTATCTATGGTCAACTGGTTTTTTCATAACAAAAATATATTTTATATAATTATTATTAATTTATCTACCGATTTCGGTCGGTATTATTGTTAAATTATTTGTTATTTACAATATCTACATATATTTAACACACACACACACACACACACACAAAGTCTTAAATATATTATTCTTGATCATCTTATTAGTACTTTGCTCGGATACTTCATCAGTGGATCAATCGGAAATTCAATTATATTCGATTAAAACTTACTATAACACATTTAAAAATAAAATGTATAGTTCTATAAGATGTAGCGCTATATTAATACTTAAGTTGTAGCAACAACAACATATGTAAACAAATTAATGCTAATATAGTTTTAATAGTTGTTATTGTTGTTGTTATTGGTTGAATGACAGCAATGTAATGCTGCCATTATAGATATTGGTTGTTGGCAGGTGGTGCAGCTGTAAAACAGTTGTATTCCGCCAAAATTTTACCCAGAAAACCGACCGCATACCAACCGAAGTCGGTCGGAAATGTTAAAATAAAATTCCCAAATATTTTAAATTACCGACCAATTTCGGTCGATATCATGAAGAATTTATTTCAGGTTTTGAAATTACCCACTGAAATCAGTCGGAATTTTTTATTTTAAATTTAAAATATTTTAATAATATCGATCGATTTTGGTCGGAAATGTACAAATCTAAAAAAAGAATACTTAAGATTCCGACTGATATCGGTCGCTAATCTAAAAAATAATTAAAAATTATTTTCTACAATACCGACCGAATTTGATCGGTATATTTAATTTTTGTTAGATTATTTGGTCAAAGGTGAGTTGAATATACCGGCCGAATTCGGTCGAAAATATCGACCATCTGTGGTCGCCAAAACCTTAGCGACCATTATTTTTTGGACGAATTAAAGTCGGCGGAAATCGATCGATTTTTACTGGATTCCGACCGATTTCGTTCGGTTTTTCTAGACTCTTTTTGACAGTTTTCTAGTAGTGTTTGACTGTCACGACCCGGATTTCCCACCCTCGGGAGTCGTGATGGCGCCTACTAGAGAAAGCTAGGCAAGCCAACTATTCCGGTTAATTTACCCTTTTCATTTTTACTCTCTTAACAACGTCAAGTTAGCATATAATAAACAGCGGAAATAATAATGCGGAAGAACGAAATTTAACAATTTAGCTAATACCAATACGAATGCATAAACATAAACCACCAAGAACTGGTGTCACAATCTCACGGACTATCTAAGAATACTACAAATAGGGTCTGAACAAGAAAGTACATGTCCGTCTCTGAAATAAGAAAGAACAGAAAGAAACTAGATAGGAAGGGGACCCCAAGGCCTGCGGACGCCTGCAGGACTACTCTCCGATGGACTGAAGGCAGCAACCCCTAGCTAAGGTCCTTATGCTCCAGTACCGGGATCTGCACAAAAGAGTGCAGAGTGTAGAATCAGTACGACCGACCCCATGTACTGAGTAAGTGTCGAGCCTAACCTCGGCGAAAAAGTGACGAGGCTAGGACACAACAACAAATAACCTGCAGTTAGACAGTATCTAGCAGAATAATAGTAATAGAAGTAATTCAAAAGTAACTGGGGAGGGGTAACATGCTATGGGGAAAATACCAACATAAAGAATCACAGTAATAGTGGAATAAGACAATTAAGGCACTTGACCCGATAACAACAAGAAATCATAGTAAACAGGCAATAAGTGCACGCCATCACCCTTCGTGCTTTTACTCTCAATCCTCACCAATGCAATCAAATAATGAAAATGTTCACGGTATAACCCTTCGTGCTTTATCTCTCTTCCACACCATGTAAATATTAGAAATATGCACGGCATCACCCTTCGTGCTTTATCTCTCTTCCTCACCATATGCATCAATATCAATGTAAATGTACATGGCATCACCCTTCGTGCTTTATCACTCTTTCCTCACCATATGCATAAGTATGAATGCGCACGGCATCACCCTTCGTGCTTTAGCTCTCTTTCCTCACCCAAATAATAGCAACAACAACATGCTGGCAAGGAATCAACAACAACAATAAATACATCCCGGCAAGGGAATCAACAATAAGAATTAAATACGTCCTGGCAAGGGAATCAGCTATAACCAAACTTGTACCAACAATTAACTTCACAAATGAACCTCAACTGGAGCCAATGCTCAATAATAAACAAATACCAAGAAGATAATCAAAAGTTTTTCTTAACATGGATAATCAACAATTTAGGCATTTGTAGTACTTATTAAGAAACACAACGATCACAATTTAAGACTCACGGGCATGTTTGACACCAACGTATAGATACTCGTCACTACACCTATACGTTATACACTACACTAGCACATAGCAAATAAGGCACAATACATATCCCCTTAAGCTGAGGTTAGACCAAACACTTACCTCGAACTTCCACGGCCAACTCAAGCCTCAAACACCGCTTTTCCTTTTGATCCCACTTCCAATTTAATTGTATCTAGTCAATATTAACTTATCAACATCAATAAAGGCTAAAGAATTCATACCCAATGCTTAATTATAGGTTTTCTATCATTTTCCCCAAAAAGTCAAAAATTGACCCCGGACCCGCTTGGTCAAAACTCGAGGTTCGGACCAAAACCCGATCACCCATTCACCCACGAGCTCGAATATGCAATTAGTTTCGAAATCCGATCCCCAAAATGAGGTCTAAATTCCAATTATTTAAAAAACCCTAACTCTACCCAAAATCCCTAATTCTACCATGGAAGAACAAGATTTAGGCCTAGAAATCTAATGGGTGTAGATGAAAAATGAATGAAATGAGTCTAAGAATACATACCTATAGTTTGGTGTTGAATTTGCTCTTCAAAAATCGCCTAAAGTCTGATTTTGGGGAAGGAGATATGAAATTATGGCTTAAATCCCGTTCTGCCTCTGTTTTAAATCGCTGGGCAGACCTTCTTCGCGTTTGCGAAGGGTCTGTCGTGTTCGCGAGACGTAGTGGCCACAAGCCTTCACGTTCGCGTGATACCCATCGCGTTCGTGAAGGCATTCTCCCCCCAGCCTCCGCGTTCGCGATCCACATGACGCGTTCGCGATGAGTATTCCACCCCTCCCCCAGGTCCCTGCCTTAATGGCCTTCACATTCGCGATAGCCAGGTCGCGTTTGCGAAGGGTAACTCCCCCAACGCTCCGCTTTCACGACCTGTGCCTCGCGTTCGCGTAAAAGGAATTTCCTTCAAAAAACTTTTACTCTTCGCATTCGCGAGAGTCCTTTTGCGAAAGCGTGGAACAAAATACCAGCACACCAGAAGCAGCAATACAGCAGAAAATCTTAAGTCCAAAACACCCCGAACCCTATCCGAAACTCACTCGAGCCCTCGGGGCTCCAAACCAAACATGCATACCAACCTAAAAACATCATACGGACTTACTCGTGCGATCAAATCGCTAAAATAACATCTAGAACTACAAGTTTAGCATCAAAATCAAAGAAAAATCTCAAGAACTCTTAAAGTTCAAAATTTTCAACCGAGGGTCCGATTCACGTCATATGAATTCCGTTTCTTACCAACTTTTACAGGCACAACTTAAATACCATATAAGACCTGTACCGGGATCCGGAACCAAAATAGGGGCCCGATACCATCGGATTCAAACACATTTAATCCAAAAACTCTTGTAATTTCAGTTAAACAATTTTCTACAAAAATTCATTTCTCGGGCTTGGGACCTCGGAATTCAATTCCGGGCATACGCCCAAGTCCCATATTTTTCTACGGACCTTGCGGGACTGTTAAATCACCGGTCCGGGTCCGTTTACACAATGTTGATCGAAATCAACTTAAATTCAATTTTAAAGAGAAAATTAGCATTTTTATCAAATATTCACATAAAAGCGTTCCGGATATACGCCCGGACCGCGCATGCAAATCGAGGTAAGATAAAAGGAGGTTTTTAAGGCCTCGGAACACAGAATTGACTTGTAAATCAAGTGATGACCTTTTGGGTCATCACATCCTCCACCTCTACAACAACCGTTCGCCCTCGAACGAACATAGAAAAGAAGTACCTGAGTCGGGGAAAAGATGGGGATATCGGCTCCGCATTTCGGACTCGGACTCCCAGGTAGCTGCCTCGGCAGGCTGACCTCTCCACTGAACAGGAACAAAAGGATAACTCTTCGATCTCAACTGACGAACCTGCCGGTCTAAAATGGCCACCGGCTCCTCCTCATAGGTCAAGTCCTTGTCCAACTCGACAGTGCTGAAGTCTAACACGTGGGATGGATCGCTGTGATACTTCCGAAGCATTGATACATGAAACAGTAGGTGCACAGCTGATAATCCTGGTGGCAACGCAAGCTCGTAAGCCACATCTCCCACTCTCCGAAGAATCTCAAAAGGGCCAATGAATCTAGGGCATAGCTTGCCCTTCTTCCCAAATATCATCACGCCCTTCATGGGCGACACCCGAAGCAACACTCGTTCTCCGACCATGAATGCCACATCACGAACCTTGCGGTTGGCATAACTCTTCTGCCTGGACTGAGGTGTACGAAGCCTATCCTGAATGATCTTAACCCTGTGCCTTCCTTGTCCAAGGCATCCTGTACTAGATCTGTACCCTACAACTGAGCCTCTTCCAGCTCAAACCACCCAACCAGCGACCGACACCGCCTACCATATAGCGCCTCATAGGGAGCCATCTAAATGCTCGACTGGTAGCTGTTATTGTAGTCAAACTCTGCTAATGGCAAGAACTAATCCCATGATCCTCCAAAGTTAATAACACATGTTCGTAGCATATCCTTCAAGATCTGAATAGTACGCTCGGACTGTCCGTCCGTCCGAGGATGAAATGTTGTGCTCAACTCGACCCTCGTACCCAACTCACGCTGTACTGCCCTCCAGAAATGCGAGGTAAACTGTGTACCCCGGTCAGAAATGATAGACACGGGCACACCATGAAGACGAACAATCTCCCGAATATAGATTTCTGCGAACCGCTCAGAAGAATAGGAAACCGCCACTGGAATGAAATGCGCCGACTTGGTCAGCCTATCCACAATAACCCGCACTGCATCGAACTTCCTCTGAGTCCGTGGGAGTCCAACAACGAAGTCCATAGTGATACGCTCCCACTTCCACTCAGGAATCTCAATCTACTGAAACAACCCACCAGGTCTCTGATGCTCGTACTTTACCTACTGACAATTCAAACACTGAGCTACATAGGCAACAATGTCCTTCTTTATTCTCCTCCACCAACAATGCTGTCACAAGTCCCGGTACATCTTAGCGGCACTCGGATGAATAGAATACTGTGAACTATGGGCCTCCTCTAGAATCAGCTCACGAAGTCCATCCACATTAGGTACACAAATACGACTCTGCATCCTCAAAACTCCATCATCTCCAATTGTGACCTGCTTGGCACCTCCGTGCCGCACTGTGTCTCTAAGGACAAGCAAGTGAGGATCATCATACTGCCGATCTCGGATACGCTCAAATAATGAAGAACGAGCGACTGTCCAAGCTAACACACGACTAGGCTCAGAAACATCCAACCTCACGAACTGATTGGCTAAAGACTGAACATCCAAAGCAAGCGGTCTCTCCCCGACCGAAATATACGCAAGGCTGCCCATACTGGCTGACTTCCTACTCAAAGCATTGGCCACTACATTGGCCTTCCCCAGATGATACAAGATGGTGATATCATAGTCTTTCAATAGCTCGAACCACCTCCTCTGCCTCAAATTTAGCTCCTTCTGTTTGAACAAGTACTGCAAACTCTTATGATCCGTGAACACCTTACATGACACGCCATATAAATAATGCCTCCAAATCTTCAGCGCGTGAACAATGGCTTCTAGCTCCAAATCATGAACTGGATAATTCTTCTCGTGAATCTTCAACTGCCGCGAAGCATATGCAATAACCTTGCCATTCTGCATCAACACCGCACCAAGTCCAATACGAGACGCATCACAATATACTGTATACGGCCCTAAACCTGTGGGCGAAACCAACACTGGCGTCGTAGTCAAAGCTGTCTTGAGCTTCTGAAAGCTCGCCTCACACTCGTTCGACCACCTGAATCGGGCAGCCTTCTGGTTCAACCTGGTCATCGGGGCTGCTATGGATGAAAACCCCTCTACAAACCGGCGGTAATAACCCGCCAAACCCAAGAAACTTCGGATCTCTGTAGCTGATGTGGGTCGAGGCTAGTTATTGACCGCCTCTATCTTCTTCGGATCCACCTGAATACCCTCTGCCGATACAACGTGGCCCAAGAATGCAACTGAACTCAACCAAAACTCGCACTTCGAAAACTTGGCATACAACTGACTGTCTCTCAAAGTCTGGAGAATGACTCGAAGATGCTGCTCGTGCTCCTCCCGGCTACGCGAATAGATCAAAATATCGTCAATGAAGACAATCACGAAGGAATCCAAATAAGGCCTGAACACTCGGTTCGTCAGATCCATGAATGCTGCTGGGGCATTTGTCAACCCAAATGACATCACTGGAAACTCATAATGCCCGTACCGAGTGCGAAAAGCTATCTTAGGGACATCGAATGCCCTAATCCTCAATTGATGGTAGCCAGATCTCAAATCAATCTTTCAAAACACTTTGGCACCCTGAAGTTGGTCAAACAAATCATCAATCCTCGGCAATGGATACTTGTTCTTGATGGTGACCTTGTTCAACTGCCGATAATCAATACATATCCTCATCGATCCGTCCTTCTTCTTAACAAATAACACTGGCGCACCCCAAGGCGAGACACTCGGTCTAATAAAGCCTTTATCCAGCAAGTCCTGTAACTGTTTTTTTAATTCTTTCAACTCTGGCGGAATCATGCGATATGGCGAAGAAATGGGCTGAGCGCCCGGAGCCAAATCAATGCAAAAGTCAATGTCCCTGTCAGGTGGAATCCCCGGCAGGTCTGAAGGAAATACCTCTGGAAACTCATGAACAATGGGCACAGAATCCATAGAAGGAACCTCAGCACTAGAATCACAAACATACGCCAAATAGGCCAAACATCCCTTATCAACCATACACCGAGCCTTCATATATGAGATAACCCTGCTGGTAGGATGACCAGGAGTTCCTCTCCACTCTAAACGAGGCAACCCCGGTAATGCTAAGGTCACGATCTTGGCATGATAGTCCAATATAGCATGATAAGGGAATAACCAATCCATCCCCCAGAATGACATCGAAATCCACCATATCGAGAAGTAGGAGATCTACATGGGTCTCAAGACCCCCAATAACGACCATGCAAGCACGATAAACACGATATACCACAATAGAATCACCTACCGGTGTAGACACATATACAGGAGCACTCAAAGAATCATGCGGCACAACTAGATAAGGGGAAAAATAAGATGATACATAAGAATATATGGACCCTAGATCAAATAGAACTGAGGCATCTCTACTGCACACTGAAACTGTACCTCTGATAACTACATCGGAGGCCTCAGCCTCAGGTCTGCCTGGCATAGCATAACATCGGGGCTAGGCCCCACCACTCTAAACTGCATCCCTAAGACGGCCTCTCGCTGGCTGGTCCCCACCTCTAGCTGTCTGGCCTCCACCTCTAGCGGCCTGACCTCCACCTCTAACAACTCTACCCCTACCTCTAGCTGGCTGAGCGGGCGGTGGAACACCCGGTGCTGGGACCAAAGCACGAGAACCCTGGTGCTGAGAACTGCTCGAGGCTCGAGGGCAAAACCTAGCAGTGTGCCTCGTATCGCCGCAAGTATAGCAAGACTTCGGCTGCTGAGACTACTGACACTGAAACTGAACCTGACGACCTGGGTAACCAACCTGAAAACTTTGGAGCGGAGGTGCACTGATAGGAGCTGGTGGTGCACTGTAGGGCAACTGATCAGAATACTGCATATGAGAACCACGACCACCTGGAGCACCGTGAGAAGCCTGAAGTGCTGACTGAAATAGCCTAAGAGGATGGCCTCTACCAAAAGAATCCTTGCCTCCAGATGAGGCACCACTGAATCTGCCAGAATGACGAGGCCTCTTATGAAACCCCTGACCGCTCCCCTGAGCTAAAACCATCTCAACCCGCCTGGCCATATTGACCGCATCCTGGAAAAAAATCTCGCTACCTGTTTCCTTAGCCATCTGCAGTCTAATAGGCTGAGCGAGTCCCTCAATAAGCCTCCTCTCCCTCTCTCTCTCTCGCTGGGGGAGTATCTGAAGAGCATGACGAGCCAAATCAATAAACCTCGTCTCGTACTGGGTGACAGTAATAAAACCCTGCTGGAGATGCTCGAACCGCCTCCAGTACTCCTCTCTCTGACTGACGGGAAGAAAATTCTCGAGAAATAGCTGCAAGAACTGGTCCCAAGTGAGAGCTGGTGATCCAGCTGGTTTGGCCAAACAATAATCTCTCCACCATCTCTTGGCAGAACCTGACAAACGGAAAGTAGCAAAATCGACCCCATTGGTCTCAACTATCCCCATGTTCCGAAGAACCTCATGACACCTGTCTAAATAATCCTGGGGATCCTCTGAAGATGTACCACCATAAGTAGTAGTGAACAGCTTGGTGAACCTGTCCAATCTCCATAAAGCATCGGCAGACATAGCTGCTCTATCAACGATCTGAGCTACTACACCCGGCTGAACTGCTGGTGTCTGAAACTGGGGAGCCATCTGCTCCGGAGTGCGGGTAGCGGGAGTCTGTGCTCCTCCCCCAGTCTGAGAGACGACTGGTGCTACAGGAAGTAGGCCTGCCAGGGCGACACTCTCCATAAGGCCCACTAGACGGACCAGAGTATCCTGGAGTACCGGGGTAGCGATGAACCCCTCTGGGACTTGATTGGGCCCACCGGAACTGTCTGGGCCAGAACCTCATCATCAAACTCTACCTGAGGCTCCGCCGCTGGTGCTGCTGCTCTGGGCTGAGCTCTGCCCCTGCCTCGGCCTCTAGCACGGCCTCGGCCTCGTCCTTTGTCCCTCGTAGAAGCTGCCGCTGGGGGCTCGGGCTGCTGATCAGCGGATGAAGAAGCATGTGTTTTCGCCATCTGCGAAACAACAGAGTAGAAGTTCAATTAGCATTGAGAAACCAAACCGCACGACAGAGATGAATAGAAGTGAAACTTTTCCTAACTCTATAGCCTATGGGGGATAAGCACAGACGTCTCCGTACCAATCCCTCAGAATCTACTAAGCTTGTCCGTAAATTGTGAGACCTAAGCAACCTAGAGCTCTGATACCAACTTGTCACGACCCGAATTTCCCACCCTCGGGAGCCGTGATGGCGCCTACTAGAGAAAGCTAGGCAAGCCAACTATTCCGGTTAATTTAATCACGACCCGGATTTCACACCCTCGGGAGTCGTGATGGCTCCTATTAGAGAAAGCTAGGCAAGCCAACTATTTCGGTTAATTTACCCTTTTCATTTTTAATCTCTTAACAATGTCAAGTTAGCATATAATAAGCAGCGGAAATAATAATGTGGAAGAACAAAATTTAACAATTTAGCTAATACTACTACGAATCCATAAACATAAACCACCCAGAACTGGTGTCACTATCTCACGGACTATCTAAGAATACTTCAAATAGGGTCTGAACAAGAAAGTACATGTCTGTCTCTGAAGTAGGAAAGAACAGAAAGAAACTAAATAGGAAGGGGACGCCAAGGCCTGCGGACGCCTGCAGGACTACCTCGGGTCTCTGATGGACTGAAGGCAGCAACCCCTAGCTAAGGTCCGTATGCTCCAGTACCGGGATCTACACAAAAGAGTACAGAGTGTAGCATCAGTACAACCGACCCCATGTACAGAGTAAGTGTCGAGCCTAACCTCGGCGAAGTAGTGACGAGGCTAGGACACAACAACAAATAACCTGCAGTTAGACAGTATCTAGCAGAATAACAGTAATAGAAGTAATTCAAAAGTAACGGGGGAGGGGCAACTTGCTATGGGGAAAATACCAACATAAAGAATAGTGGAATAAGACAATTAAGGCACTTGAACCGATAACAACACGAAATCATAACAAAAAGGCAATAAGTTCACGGCATTACCCTTCGTGCTTTTACTCTCAATCCTCACCAATGCAATCAAATAATGGAAATGTGCACGGCATTACCGTTCGTTCTTTATCTCTCTTCCTCACCATGTAAATATTAGAAATATGCACGGCATCAACCTTCGTGCTTTATCTCTCTTCCTCACCATATGCATCAATATCAATATAAATGTACACGACATCACCCTTCGTGCTTTATCACTCTTTCCTCACCATATGCATAAGTATGAATGTGCACGGTATCACCCTTCGTGCTTTATCTCTCTTTCCTCACCCAAACAATAGCAACAACAACATCCCAGCAAGGGAATCAACAAGAAGAATAAATACATCCCGGCAAGGGAATCAACAATAAGAATTAAATACGTCACGGCAAGGGAATCGGCTATAACCAAACTTGTACCAATAATTAACTTCACAAGTGAACCTCAACTGGAGCCAATGCTCAATAATAAAAAAATACCAAGAAGATAATCATACGTTTTGCTCAACATGGATAATCAACAATTTAGGCATTTGTAGTACTTATTAAGAAACACAACGATCACAATTTAAGACTCACGGGCATGCTTGACACCAACGTATAGATACTCATCACCACAGCTATATGTTGTAAACTACACTAGCACATAGCAAATAAGGCACCATACCTTTTCCCTCAAGCTAAGGTTAGACCGAACACTTATCTCGAACTTCCACGGCCAACTCAAGCCTCAAACACTGCTTTTCCTTTTGATCCCACTTCCAATTCAATTGTATCTAGTCAATATTAACTTATCAACATCAATAAATGCTAAAGAATTCATACCCAATGCTTAATTATAGGTTTTCTATCATTTTCCCGAAAAAGTCAAAAATCGACCCCGGGCCCGCTTGGTCAAAACTCGATGTTCGGACCAAAACCCCATCACCCGTTCACCCACGAGCCCGATTATGCAATTAGTTTTGAAATCCGATCCCAAAACGAGGTCTAAATTCCAATTATTCAAAAAGCCCTAACTCTACCCAAAATCCCTAATTCTACCATGGAAAAACAAGATTTAGGCCTAGAAATCTAATGGGTGTTGATGAAAAATGAAAGAAATGAGTCTAAGAATACATACCTAGGGTTTGGTGTTGAATTTGCTCTTCAAAAATCGCCTAAAGTCTGATTTTGGGGAAGGAGATATGAAATTATGGCTTAAATCGCGTTCTGCCTCTGTTTTAAATCGCTGGGCTGACCTTATTCGTGGTCGCGAAGGGTCTGTCGCGTTCGCGAGACGCAACGGCCACGAGCATTCTCGTTCGCGTGATACCCATCATGTTCGCGAAGGCATTCTCCCCCCAGCCTCCGCGTTCGCGATCCATATGACGTGTTCGCGATGAGTATTCCACCCCTCCCCGAGGTCCCTGCCCTAATGGCCTTCGCGTTCGCGATTGCCAGGTCGCGTTCGTGAATGGTAACTCCCCCAACGCTCCGTGTTCGCGTAGAAGGAATTTCCTTCAGACAACTTTTACCCTTCGCGTTTGAGAGAGTCCTTCCGCGAACGCGTAGAACAAAATACCAGCACACCAGAAGCATCAATACAACAGAAAATCTTAAGTCCAAAACACCCCGAACCCCATCGGAAACTCACCCGATCCCTCGGGGCTCCAAACCAAACATGCATACCAACCTAAAAACATCATACGGACTTACTCATCCGATCAAATCGCCAAAATAACATCTAGAACAACAAGTTTAGCATCAAAATCAAAGAAAAATCTCAAGAACTCTTAAAGTTCAAATGTTTCAAGCGAGGGTCCGATTCACGTCATATGAATTCCGTTTCTTACCAAATTTTATAGGCACAACTTAAATACCATATAAGACCTGTACCGGGCTCCTAAACCAAAATACGGGCCCGATACCATCAGATTCAAACACATTTAAATTTCTAAAAACTCTTATAATTTTAGTTAAACAATTTTCTTCAAAAATTCATTGCTCGGGCTTGGGACCTCGGAAGTCAATTCCGGACATACGTCCAAGTCCCATACTTTTCTACGGACCCTCCGGGATCGTCAAATCACGGGTCCGGGTCCGTTTACCCAAAATATTGACCGAAGTCAACTTAAATTTAATTTTAAAGACAAAATTAGCATTTTTATCAAACTTTCACATAAAAGCATTCCGAATATAAGCCCGGACCGTGCACGTAAATGAAGGTGAGATAAAAGGAGGTTTTTAAGGCCTCAGAACACAAAATTGACTTGTAAATCAAGTGATGACCTTTTGGGTCATCACATTGACTTTCAAAATTCAATAAGATTGGGGATACCAAAAGAAAGGGAGTCTCACTAATTCTTTTATTGTGGATAAAATTATGTGATTCACCTACAAAGATCCGTTCATACTTTGCCATTAGCAATATCTTCGTTTCGTATTTGGCCTTAACTTACCACCAATGTAGTTCTAGCATGAAACGTGTCATGACCCAAAATTCATTAATGGTCGTGATGGCACCCAACACCTCTGTCAGGCAAGCCAATAATAATTTATTAACTCGATTTTTCATTTTTGTATTTTGAAATCATAATTTTCCTTCAATTAAATAATCAGAAATAAAATTTACAGAATAAATGATAATATTTTCCAACTACACTACTGAACAACTCATAAATGCCCCCAAAACACGGTGTCACAAGTGCATGAGCATCAACGAGGAAGATAAAATAAAATACAGTATTTGTCTGGAATACAGTTAGAGATATATAAATAACTCTGAAGGAGACTCTGCTAGCTGCGGATCATAATATGGAAATGCAGCTCACCTAAGTGCCAGCAAATAACCACGCCTCAACTCTCACAGAGCCACTAGACATATATGCACCTGCACAAAATGTGCAGCAAGTGTAGTATGAGTACGTAAATCAACGTGTGCCCAATAAGTATCCAGTTTAACCTCGAAGAAGTAGTGACAAGGGGTCAACTCTGACACTTACTATGCGCTAACAATAAAATGCCGATATTATCTTTAAGCATGGAATACATAACATAGCTGAAAAGTCAATGACCGGAAATAATCAACAATCCTTTTTCTAATAGAAATTCACAAATTTATTTTTTATCATTTAACAATTTATATCTCAAGCTAATAAAGCAATGTCAATTATTATTAGTTCCAAAGAGTTATCATGCGCAAGTCATGCTGAGGTCGTACGGCCCGATCCAACATATAAATAAAAATTGTGCACTGCCGAGGGTCGAACGACACGAACCAACATATAAATATAAACCGTGCACTGTCGAGGGTCGAAACACGGACCATAGCTGGATCAATTAACCCGCCGAGGTGAATGGTCCGCTCCCATGAGAATAGTAGGAATTTATCCCGCTCGCGGAATATATTTGCGACGCGGTTGAACATAGATTTTTCAAATTATTATTATAATATTCTTCACTTCTTTTCAAAAATACGAACTTCAAATGAAAACTTTCAAGTCTCGAAATCCTAAATTTCAACTCTTTTCAAGGCATTTTATAAGCATACTCGATCTGAATTCCTTTCAAGGCAACTAATAACATAATCAAATAACGGTATCAACAAGGCATGGTTTAAACCTAAAACTACCCGAACTTAAGCATGAATAGTAGCTATATACGAACTCTCGTTACTTTGTGCATACGTAGCCCCCGTAAATAAGAACACACATGAATTCGTTTCACCTATGGGGTTAATTTCCTCTAACAAGGTTAGAAAAGAGACTTACCTTGCTCCAAAATTTTATAACCGGCTCCCAAGCCCTTCCAACAACTCAAACCGATGCCCAACGCTCCAAAACTAGTCAATAAATGCGCAAACCCATAAATATATACTCTAATACTCATTGTAATCCAATTTATAACAATTCCCAACGCCGCTCGAAAAGTCGATGAAATCACCCTCGAGCCCACATGTCCGGATTCCAAAAATTTTCGAAGATAAATATTACCCATAACCCCACGAACTCAAAGATATAATTTATTTTCAATCCAAAAATACAAAATTTCTTGGTTTTCCACCAAAACACCAAATTTTCACAAACTTTCCATGACTTTCCATGTTAAAATCCATATATAAATCAAGTATTTAACTTGAAATAGGTGGGATAACTTACCTCCAAGTTGCTAGGTGAATACTCCCCTCATGTAGCTCGAAAAATTGCCCAAGAATGAAGAGAAATGGCAAAAAAATGGTTGAGCCCCACTCTTTTAAGCATTTTGCCCAGCGACTCCCGCACTTACGGGCTCCATGGCCACTCCTGCGCATCCGCTTCTGCGGAACTTCTTCCGCACCTGCGGCCTTGTTGCTTCTGCGGCTACTGACCTCGCACCTGCGCTGTCGCAGGTGCACAACATTTTCCGCTCCTGCGGTCCTCAGCAGCCTTGGCCCCTTCCGCTTCTGCGAGCCATTTCCCCCTCCTGCGGCCCTTTTCACGCTGGTGCGATTACACCAGATATAACTGCCTCAGCATATTTTCCAAGTCCAAAATCGATCCGCTGACCATCCGAAATCCACCCGAGGCCCCCGGGACCCTGTCCAATCACACCAACCAATCCCATAACATAACACAAACTTGCTCGGGGCCTCAAATCACATCGAACAACGTCAAAACCATGAATCGCACCTCAATTCAAGCTTAATTAACTTTAGAACTTCAAACTTCTACATTCGATACCGAAACATATCAAATCACGTTTGATTGACTCCAAATTTTGCGCACAAGTCACATTCGACATTGCAGACCTACTCCAACTTCCAGAATCTGAATCTGACCCAGATATCAAAAAGTTCACTTCCGGTCAAACTTCTCAAAAACCTTCAAATTTCTAATTTTTGTCAAATGACCCCGAAATGACCTATGGACCTCCAAATCCACTTCCGAATGCGCTCCGCTCCCAATACCAGAATCATTCCCAAACGGACATCGATAACAGTAAAATACACCTCCACCCCAAATTTATGAAATCCTTCCAAATGCCAACTTTCCACAATAGGTGCCGAAGCGCTCCCGAGTCATCCAAAACTCGATCCGGACATATGCCCAAGTCAAAAATCATCATAAGAACCTATTGGAACCTTCAAACCCTGATTCCGAGGTCGTGTACTCAAAAATCCCACCTTAGTCAATTCTTCCAACTTAAAGCTTTCGAAATGAGAATTTTCTTTCCGAATCAACTCCGAACTTTCCGAAATTCTATTCCGACCACACTTATAAGTCACAATACCTGAAGTGAAGCTGCTTACGGCCTCAAACTGCCGAACGACGCGCTAGATCTCAAAATGATCGATCGGCTCGTTACAAAACAGGTACAATTAACTGGTGACTACTGTTTAAATTACCCTCCAGTTGGAGCTCCACTAGGGGTCAAGGGAAAAAACGAGACTTTTTTCTAATGACAGGAGTAATAATAGAATAAAATAAAGTTAACATAAACTATTTAGTTTTAAATAGTACATGGACATATTATATATATATATATATATATATATATATATATATATATATATATGGATAGTGCCATGTTGTGAATAAGAACCCTAGTGAAAAGATATATTAGGAAGCAAGTTTGCAGGGAAAAGAGGAGACTTGACGGATGTGTTTTTTTATGTTGGGTTGGTGCACTACTGAAAAGATGCTATTGTTGCATGAGTTGTTTTTGGATTAATAATTACATGTTGATGGGGGTAAGCAATAGAGAATATAATAGTTAAATTGTAATCAATATTACTAAATATGATATATAAAATTTGTACTCCTATTATATAAGGCTTATATTTTTAACAAGACAATTAAATTCAAGTGACGAGTGATTTCAAACCGAAGAATAGAATAAGAGCCGGAAATCGACCCATTTTGTCCTGCGCTGCAATTGTGTGCGAGCTTAATTCTTTTTTATTGTTTTTACAAGTCCATTAAAAGGACAATTGCTTTATAAAAAATGAAAGAATGAGCTTTTTCTACTCTATTTTGAGATTAATTCCTCCAACGATACTTTGATCTACTAATTATAGTGTGATGTTTGGTTCTATTTGATTTGATGTTTTGTTCATTGCAATTCTACCTATTTGTAGCAAAGAAAGGTACCGTACCACCTCTCGCCCCAAAAAGTAAAGATAAAAATTATAAAGTAATTGCGTGTTTGGTGTCTAGCTAACTTGTCTTTTTCTAATTTGTGCAATAATGTCATTATTATGAAATGAATAATTAAGACATTATATTTTCTTAACACCGCAGAATTTTTTTTACAGATAAATGTAACATCCCCATCCGTAAGTTACACTGATGATATTAAACTTCTTGTGCATTTCATCTCATGCGAATTAGATCCGTCAATATGGGCTTAGTCTGCTGGGTCAGTCCAAGCCAACCCAATACATAATTTAATAGAGTTGGAGTATGGTTTTTGGGAACTATTTTAAAATGAGGCTTTTAAGCGTGAAAACGACAGGAGTAGCTATAAAGGTGAAACTATTTACCCTGCCCTACCCATTAAAGAATTCTACCCACTAAATAATTACAATCTCCTACCCATTTAATAAATAAACGGGAATATCAAAATAACTACCCACGCTTAATGCCCTACGTATAAAAACGCAAAAGCTGCTCAAAATTTCAGAAAATCAGCGCACAAAATTGAGATTTCCATCGACATTCCCTAATTTGAAGATCACTAAGTGTGAAAAAAAGATCGAAGATGCTGATTCGCATCTTCGTTTCAGATTTTGATTTCACCGTTGTCTTCAGATTTTGATTTCGCTGTTGTTTTGATTTTGATTTCGGAGCTAAACTTCTGAATTTTAGCTGAAAATTCTAATCTAGGTTTGGAGATCTGGAGATCTAGAGGTTTGATTTCGAAAAATTTGTTGCAGCTATATACTGTTGAAATTTCGACCACTGTTGATTTCGGACACTATTGATTTCGAACACTGTTGAAATTTGCATTGTTGAGATTCAATTTTGGACATAAAAGTGATTATAACTTCAGAATCATGGAAAATATTCCAATTCTGCTGCAGCATAGTGGAGAATGGGATGATAACAATAATTTCATAAATTTTCATGTTGATGCAATTCTAATAAAGACCTATTGGAATTTGAACAACTTCTCAGAGAAATTGCAAAGCAACTGCAAAAGG
Organism: Nicotiana attenuata; assembly: GCF_001879085.1. Classification (NCBI taxonomy): domain Eukaryota; kingdom Viridiplantae; phylum Streptophyta; class Magnoliopsida; order Solanales; family Solanaceae; genus Nicotiana; species Nicotiana attenuata. Next base: position 140,427 of record NW_017672680.1, read on the forward strand.
ACAGTAAAATAATAGTTATTCAGCATGCTATTGCTCAAGGATATCCACCAATTACAATTTGCAGCGATATGAGTGTTAGTGTTTACATAGAATTAAAAAAATCAAGTGCAGGGATGACAACACTTCCCCTGTGTGTGTCGTTTGCTAAAAACACTATAGCTGCAAGCACCTCCAGTTTCGATGTTGCTCCAATTTCATCAGAAATTGCAGAATTTGAAAGCACTAATATGATTACTACGTTTGATGTGCAAGAAGGAGATGACGCCATTTTAGAACTTGATGATGCAAACATCATAACTGATCAATTTCATCAAAATGTTGAAAAAGGACAAATTTATGAAGACAAGAACCTGCTGGCTCTCGTTATGAAACAATATACAGTTAGAGAAAAATGTCAATATCGGGTTCATAAATTATGCCCAAGAAGGTTCGTCTGCATGTTTTCAAGTAAAAAACTATGTGATACCTATATAGTATATAAGTATGCTAAATCAGTATACTATGCGAGTATAGAATTGTATTGGTTTGTCTGTGTTTTTTATTAGTGATACTAGTATAGAATATAAGTATGCTATATCAGTATACTATGCGAGTATATAACTGTATTGGTTTGTCTTTGTTATTATCAGTAAAACATAATACCAATATGGTATATTTGTATGCTAAATCAGTATACTATGTGAGTATAGAATTGTGCTGCTTTGTCTATATTTTTTATCAGCAAAATATGATACTGATACAGTATATAAGTATACCAACAGAGTATACCATGTGAGTATATAATTGTACGGATTTTTGTGTGTGTTTTTATCAATAGAACATGATACATAACTGTATTTGTATTATAAACAGGTATATCCTTGAATGCGTGGATGAAAGATGCACTTGGAGACTTAAAGCATCAAGCCTGCGAGCATCAAATCTTTTCAAAGTGATGGATTTCAATTCTGTCCATAGTTGTTTAACTGATAAGAGATTTTGTTCACAAAAGCAAGTTGTCTCAGCTTTCGTTGCAACTGTGGTACAAGATAAACTTGTTGACCCGAAAACCATATATACACCAACAGATATCCAAAAAGCATATGGTATGGACTTAAGCTACATGCAAGCATGGAGATCAAAAGAAAAAGCAATGCAATTATTGAGACGATCACCAAGTGAGTCATACAAGAAAATGCCAACATATCTTTATATGTTAGAGTACGCTAACCCAGGATCAGTGACACGACTACACACTGAAGGAGATGGGAGCTTCTTGTATGCATTCATAGCTATATATGCATTGATTAGAGGATGGGTCTATTGTAGGCCAACAGTTGTAGTTGATGGAAGTTTTTTAAAATCAACATATAGAGGGACCATACTCACGGCTTCCACGCAGGACGCAGAGGGTAAGAATACAATCCAATTACATTCAGTTAAAGAAACAAAAAATATTTTCAAATATTATATGATACTAGTATGGTATACAAGTATACCAACAGAGTATATAGTTTTTTTGCCACACACCTGCACCTACCTATGACTATACTACTATATGAAATACTAAATTAATATTTTGTGTACAATCCAATTACATTCAGTTAAAGAAACAAAAAATATTTTCAAATATTATATGATACCAGTATAGTATACAAGTATACCAACAGAGCATATAGTTGTTTTGCTACACACCTGCACCTACCTATGACTATACTACTATATGAAATGCTAAATTAATATAGTATTTTGTAATTGATATTTTGTTCTTTGGATTTACAGGACAAATTCTACCCCTCGCATATGCAATTGTTGATTCGGAAAATGATGCATCGTGGGAATAGTTCTTCGTGCAGTTCAGAGAAACCTATGGACAAAGAGAGGGAATGTGCATTGTATCAGACAGGCATGATGCTATATGGAAAGCAACTTCAATTGTCTATCCAGAAGTCCCTCGTTGTGCATGTATGTTCCATCTGTGGAACAACATAAAGACAAACTTCAGGAAGAGCCAAAAACAAATCAAAGAAGTATATTTTGCGTTAGCAAGAGCATACACTGTTGAAGAATTCAACAGGCATATGGCAGAGTTAGAAGCTATTGATAGTAGAGTGAAAACATACCTGATTGATATTGGATATGATAAATTGTCCCGGGCGCATTCCAAGGCAAATAGAACCATGACCATGACATCGAATATTGCGGAATCAGTAAATGCAGCAAACAAGCACGCAAGAGACCTCCCAGTTGTGAATTTGCTTGACTTTATGACAACATTGATTCAAAAATGGAATTACACAAATCGGAAGGATGCAGTGGAATCATTTATGAAGATTGGTGCAAAGTATGAAAAAATATTGGCAGATAATACTATCTTATCACAGATGATGACGGTATGCATTTTCAAAATCATAAAAACACTGCATGTACTGTATTTTTACTTTTTTACCTTAGTGATTTCACTAAACAACTGAATATTGTTATTTAAAAAATACTATTACTTCATATAGCTAATGACTTTTCTTAATTAAAATTATACTTGGTGTTGCCATCAACTGAATTCTTACATTTAGTAATTGATGGCCAAACAAGAAATGTGGTGCGCCTACATGAAAGAAACTGCACTTGTGGGAGGTTTCAGCTAGACGATATTCCATGTCCACATGCAATGGCAGTTATACAAAAATTCCATATGGATTCATACAAGTATTGCTCGGATTACTACAGCATAGACTACTTGCTGAAAACATATGAGATACCAGTAAATCCATTGCCTGATGAAACAACGTGGCAAATTACAGAACATGTCTCTTCGCAGGTGGTACTGCCACCAAAAGGACAAATCAAACCAGGAAGACCTAAAAAGAAGAGAGGCATAGGAGGCTGGGAAGGAAATACAGTTACATGTGCACTATGCGGGAGAAAAGGACACAACCGGAGAACATGCCGAAATATTCCAAAGAGAGATTGATATAACGATTCAATGTTTTTATAGAACTCATATATCGTAGAATCATAGCATTTGAATTGCAAAGAAATAAAATGCATTTCTTGCATTAGACATATATTTGGTATGATGATTCTTTGCGAAATTACTT
>NW_017672680.1:145050-148698 GCF_001879085.1 Nicotiana attenuata
TGCTCAGCTACAAACAATAGTTCAAACATCATTTAAAACTCAAGGTTGAGTAAAAATATAGTTGAGTTCATGAAACAGTGTAATTCAAATGGACTGAGTTCAAATAATATTTTTTCAAATAGTGAGAAAAACAGTGATGATAGCTCACAAGGATTTTAAACAGTCGGCAATAAGCCCCAAGTATGGTAATCAGCCCAAGTCATGATAATATCAAATAAGTTTCAATCAAATACGCGGTAAAATCAACAATCGGGGCGGACCAAGTCACAATCCCCAACGGTGCTCTACCCCACGCTCGCTATCCGGCGTGCAAGTCACCTCAATATAGCACTACGGCATGCAAATCCGGGGTTTCAAACCCTCAGGATATCATTTACAATCATTACTCACCTCGAACCGGTGAAATCTCTAGCTCGCGACGCCCTTGCCCCATCAAATCGGCCTCCACGCGCGTCGAATCTAACAAAAATCAGAGCGAATACATCACAATATGCTAAGGGAACAATACCCAATAGATAACAATCGAAAAATATCAAGAATCTCGAAATAGCAAAACCCGAGCCCCGGGCCCACTTCTCGAAAAATCAGAAAATTAACATCAATGGATTCCTCATCTTCTCACGAGTTCATACATGCCAAGAACTCTCAAATCCGAGCTCAAATGACCCATCAAATCCCAATTTAACATCTCAAAATCCCAAGCCCTAGTTCATCAATTTTAGGCTTAATTTCCATGAATTTCTAGGTTAATTTCACATATAATCATGTTTTTAACTCATAAAACTTACCTCCAGTCAATCTCAGTCGAAACCCTCTTCAATTGCTCCCAAAAAGCTCTCAAGATGTTCAACAATGGAGGAAAATACCCTTAGCTCGCGGATGAAATGTTATTTTAAAAATCTTCTCTGCCCGGCTCTTTTTCGCTTATGCGGTCCCGTTTCCGCTTATGCGGGACCGCTTCTGCGACTTTTATACCGCTTCTGCGGTTTTCCACCTAAAGGCTTCGACTACTTCTGCGGCCCAAAAATTGCACCAGCGGGACCGCTTCTGCGGCCCAAACTTCCGCTTCTGCGGAAAACCCAACTCAAGCTCCAACCGCTTCTGCGATTCCCCAATCGCATAAGTGATACCGCTTCTGCAGTCCAAATTCCGCAAAAGCAAAAACATACCAGAAGCAGCAAACTTAGCACATGAAAAATTCCAAAACTCTCCTTTTAACCATCCGAACTCACCCCGAGGCCCCCGGGACCTCAACCAAAAATACCAATACGTCCTAAAACATTATTCGAACTTTTTCCAATCATAAAAACACCACGATTAACACTAAAACCATCAAATTACATCAAATCCAAGCCTAAGTTCTTCAAATTCTTCCGAAACTCGCATTCGATCAAAAACCCAACCAAACCACCTCCGAATTATCTGAAATTTTGCGCACACATCCCAAATCACCTAACAAAGCTACTGCAACTCTCGGAATTCCATTCCGACCCTCGGATCAAAATCTCACCTATCAATCGCAATTCGCCAAAACACTAACTTCGCCGATTCAAGCCTAGTTCTACACCGGACCTCCAAAATCAATTCCGATCACACTCCTAAGTCACAAATCATCCCCCGAAGCTAACCGAATCACCGGAAATCACATCCGAGCCCTATAATTCATAAGTCAACCTCCGGTTGACTTTTCCAAATCAAGCCTTCCTTAAAGAGACTAAGTGTCTCATTTCTTATCAAAACCAATCCAAATCAACCCTAACACACCAAATACCGATAACGAAACATGAAGAAGCATAAAAATGGGGGAAACGGGGCGGTAGCTCCTGAGACGACGGGTCGGGTCGTCCCAATAAACTTGTTGACCCGAAAACCATATATACACCAGCAGATATCCAAAAAGCATATGGTATGGACTTAAGCTACATGCAAGCATGGAGATCAAAAGAAAAAGCAACGCAATTATTGAGACGATCACCAAGTGAGTCATACAAGAAAATGCCAACATATCTTTATATGTTAGAGTACGCTAACCCAGGATCAGTGACACGACTACACACTGAAGGAGATGGGAGCTTCTTGTATGCATTCATAGCTATATATGCATCGATTAGAGGATGGGTCTATTGTAGGCCAACAGTAGTAGTTGATGGAAGTTTTTTAAAGTCAACATATAGAGGGACCATACTCACGGCTTCCACGCAAGACGCAGAGGGTAAGAATACAATCCAATTACATTCAGTTAAAGAAACAAAAAATATTTTCAAATATTATATGATACCAGTATGGTATACAAGTATACCAACAGAGTATATAGTTTTTTTGCCACACACCTGCACCTACCTATGACTATACTACTATATGAAATACTAAATTAATATTTTGTGTACAATCCAATTACATTCAGTTAAAGAAACAAAAAATATTTTCAAATATTATATGATACCAGTATGGTATACAAGTATACCAACAGAGTATATAGTTGTTTTGCTACACACCTGCACCTACCTATGACTATACTACTATATGAAATGCTAAATTAATATAGTGTTTTGTAATTGATATTTTGTTCTTTGGATTTACAGGACAAATTCTACCCCTCGCATATGCAATTGTTGATTCGGAAAATGATGCATCGTGGGAATGGTTCTTCGTGCAGTTCAGAGAAACCTATGGACAAAGAGAGGGAATGTGCATTGTATCAGACAGGCGTGATGCTATATGGAAAGCAACTTTAATTGTCTATCCAGAAGTCCCTCATTGTGCATGTATGTTCCATCTGTGGAACAACATAAAGACAAACTTCAGGAAGAGCCAAAAACAAATCAAAGAAGTATATTTTGCGTTAGCAAGAGCATACACTGTTGAAGAATTCAACAGGCATATGGCAGAGTTAGAAGCTATTGATAGTAGAGTGAAAACATACCTGATGGATATTGGATATGATAAATGGTCCCGGGCGCATTCCAAGGCAAATAGAACCATGACCATGACATCGAATATTGCGGAATCAGTAAATGCAGCAAACAAGCACGCAAGAGACCTCCCAGTTTTGAATTTGCTTGACTTTATGACAACATTGATTAAAAAATGGAATTACACAAATCGGAAGGATGCAGTGGAATCATTTATGAAGATTGGTGCAAAGTATGAAAAAATATTGTCAGATAATACTATCTTATCACAGATGATGACGGTATGCATTTTCAAAATCATAAAAACACTGCATGTACTGTATTTTTACTTTTTTACCTTAGTGATTTCACTAAACAACTGAATATTGTTATTTAAAAAATACTATTACTTCATATAGCTAATGACTTTTCTTAATTAAAATTATACTAGGTGTTGCCATCAACTGAATTCTTACATTTAGTAATTGATGGCCAAACAAGAAATGTGGTGCGCCTACATGAAAGAAACTGCACTTGTGGGAGGTTTCAGCTAGACGATATTCCATGTCCACATGCAATGGCAGTTATACAAAACTTCCATATGGATTCATACAAGTATTGCTCGGATTACTACAACATAGACTACTTGCTGAGAACATATGAGATACCAGTAAATCCATTGCCTGATGAAACAACGTGGCAAATTCCAGAACATGTCTCTTCGCAGGTGGTACTGCCACCAAAAGGACAAATCAAA
>NW_017672680.1:153442-162347 GCF_001879085.1 Nicotiana attenuata
AATACATGGCAGTTGGTATCCCAATCAACCTTTGGTTTATAATCTAAGTCCATAGGTACAAGGAAATCCCAACACTGCAAAACATGTTCATATAAAATAATTTCAGAAATAGAATTCACTTAAAATGTAACTAAACTAACTAAAAATATTACAACTACCATACGATACCAACACGACATATAACTATACCAGCAGGGTATACAATTCTACTGACTAATTTTCGGCAACTACAAATGACTATACTACTATTACATAACAGATAGGAATAAAGAGAAAAAGCAAAAAAGAATGCAGCTATAAAGTATTTTCAAGATATTGTACGATACTACTATTATTAAAGGAAAAACAAATAGCGAAGACAGCTAAAAGAGGATCCAGAAGCATATGATAGTATTTAGCTATACTAACAGGGTAAATAGTTGTACGGGGTTGTTCCAACAACTGTCTATAACTATAAAAACTATCACATAACACACATACACTATGTCTATAGGCACAAGACTTCTATGGGAAACATCATGCGTGCCATTGCCACTGCAACAAAACACCAGTTACGCAACAATCAGATAAAGAAGATAAATGCAGGGAGATAAGAGTGCAAAGAATGAACACCATCAAACAGGTTTTTTGCATACACCAGCACATGTCCAAAAGTTTAGAACTATCATTGAAATGAATTCTGTGTCCAATAGTCTTGAACATGGAGACAGGAAATTTTACTTATAAAGAAACAAAAGGAAAATAGTGTGGGAACAATTTGCAGCAATACCAAGTGACCATCAATGCATAAACTTACTTTAAGTTGTTTCATTTGAAGATGCATATTCAATATTACTAGGGAGGGAAAGCCAAAAGAAACTTAGTTATTAAATCTACAGTATCCGGAAACTATTCTATCAAATACATATTTTAGAGGATAGTAGCAAAATACTTTTCATCTTGCATATTCTTGAGATTACTAAGGAAGTAAAAGAATAGCATAAACTCACATCAAATTGCACTACAAGATAGCTAATATTCGACAAGGAACTTATGCTACAGTACCAGCGCTTCTCGCCCATTGACCCCATCCACACAATGCCACCTATAAAGAAAAGCTCATTCTGCACTCCTAACTTACACGGCCATTCCTTCCATGCTTCTCTCCACCACTGTCAACTGGCTAAATACTAAATCATGTACAAAACCATCTAATGCAAAGCTGAAAATCAGAAATCACACAGAGCAGCTCTGGCTTCAATAAATATGGTTGACTACAACAGCTACTGAATTAGTGACCCTTTTTAAACCGCAAGCAGAACATTAATTTAATCTGTCTATATGGATTTTGGCAGCTATAAACACTATTACGTCGCACTGAACATTGATGAAACAGATAGCTGGAATAAACAGATAAATGGAAATCGTAATAAATTTACAACAGTTCTCTTAAATGTACAGAATGAACTTGAAGAGATAGAATTCACTTAAAATTAACACAACTGACTATAACTATAATATAATACAAAAGCATAACAGGAAATCAAAAATAACAATATACTATACAATAAAAATCTCAAAGATCATAATTGTAAGAAAATTACCTTCTTGGGTGCGACACCAATTTTTCTATTCTTTAACTGAGAATCATCGTTACAATCAACATCTACTGGTTGAATCTCTGTTTTAGGCACGGATTCACGTCGGCTTCCCCCTAACTCATAATCCTCAACAACTTTACCTTTTCCCTTATCATTCGCAGGAACACCTCCTATGTTTGGTTCGGAATTTGTGTCGGGTAATGACAGGTAGGGAGTTTCATCGACTGACGAAGTATTAATATTGTTGCCTTTTCCACCCTCTAATTCTACATTTTCAGTTGTGTTTTCAACATGACTACTGCTAGGGTTACGACTAAATGGAGACTGAGAATCAGAAAATAAGAAAAAACTAGGAATAGACATGGCTGAGGCAACGGATTCAGCAGCTACTTGTGTTGAAGAATGATATTGTCCACGGCGCCACCATCTACGCGCACAATGTTTCCGACCCATAGAGAAAACAACAACCCATAGACATTGATTCACAAAAGTACAAAGGAAAACACAAAAATCCTATGATTTTGAAAACCCACTTTCACTAAAATGTACTTTCAGGAGCAAAAATTTCACCCAAAGCAAAAATGTCACCCAAAATTAGGTATTAGACGAAGAGATAGAACGGAATTGGAAGAAAAAATTTAAAACTCGAATGTGTTTCAATTTTACGTTCTCATCGGTTGGCTATGGAGATTTGGAAACTGTACTCTACTCTACTTGTTAACTGTTAAAGAACGAAGAAAAGCGTGGAAAGCTTGGGACGGGTGAAATAGATGGGATGGATCGAAGATAAGGAAGAGATGGGTAGATTGGGCTGCGTGAAATATGGGGGCCGGGTAAATAAATTGGCCGACTGGGTAGGTAGGGTAAATAGTTTGGACATGGGTATTAAAAGGTAAATAGTTTGAACTTAATAGGTATAAAGTGAGATTTTCTCAAAGTTAATTTGGATTGAGTATTCCACCTTCACACTTTTCCCTTTTTGCTCGGCATGTGTAGTTTAAATAGGAAAAGAATTACAGTTTTAGGTGATTAACAATTATATCCTTAAATTATAGAAATATTTAAGGTTATAAAAGTCGAACAATGTTTCAGGGATATTTTAGTCGTTTAACAATTAGTCCAAATTATTCGTTCTTTTATAATAACTAGTCACTATGTACGTGCTTTGCAGGTATGTCCCAACTCCCATGGTGATTATTACGTAATTTGTATCCGACGAAATAAAGAAAAAATGGTATTTGAAAATTAGAGTTGTGTTTTGACATGAATATAATTTTCAGTTGTTTTTGAAGTTTTGTGAGTAATATGAGGTCGAAAAATTTTTGAAAAACAACTTTTTGGAGTTTTTTAAATTTTCGAAAAATTTCAAAAAAATGCATCTTCAAGTGAAAATTGAAATTTTTTATGAAAAAAAGATGATTTTGTAAAAAAGTGAATATTTTTGGGAAAAAAGAGAAAAATTTCTTATGTCCAAACGGGCTCTACAAGTAACAAGAGAAAGGAAAACGAAAAATTCCAAACCAAAAGGATGAAGAAAATGAAAAATACGTGCAATTTATTTTTGTGTCCTTGGCTGAGAAGCAAAAGTGTTTTGATTTTTCCTCCAAAAATTATGTGAAGGAATCATGAATGTGAAGATATTTCAATGAAAATACTCTAGTACTTCAAACCATGTAACCTTATTTTTCATCTTCATTGAATCATCTTCTAGATGTATTTCCATCTTAACTCCAGTACATATTACCAACTTTAATTTACGTGGTCTACCCATTAAAAATACCACTTAACTCCATATACTTTTAAAATATTTATTTTATATTCTATACTTATTTTATTAAATTTTATTTACTTCTTAAATCTTTAATATCATTATATGCCATTAAACATATCCCACCTTTTAAGGGATTTAGATTGTCTTCCCAGATTCTTTTAGAATATCTTCAATCAATATTTAATTGGGATAAAACACCATATCCAATAATAACCAGTTGCCGTGTCTATCAAGTACTCCATGGATTACAAACATTAGGATATATCACTTAATGTTTAGAAATAAGTGATGCATTTGTGATATAATTCGAAGTCTTATCATACTCAATTTTGATTGGATTACTCGTTGAATTTAAGTCGGCACAATTTTAGTTGAATTCAAAGTAATTGAATTATTACAATTTTATCTAGCGTTGATTTATATTCTTAAAGAAATAATTTATTTTTAAAGGGCATAAAAGACGATCAATATTTAGAGGATATTTTTATCGCTTAACATTTAGCGTGAAACATTCGTGCTTTTATAATAACTAGTATCTATGAACGTGCGTTGCACGTTAATAATGGCACGCGATGATTTATACATTTATATATATGAAGGAACAATAAAATTTAATTAATGAGAAAATTTTTATGTATAATAATAGAACAATCAGTACATGGCGAAAATATTGTTACATTAGCATAATACATGAATTTAAAATAAAAGGACATCGTCAAAACTTACACAAGTGATCAATTGTGTGTTAATTAGATAATTATGTATTATAATTTAAAAATATTTAATGTGATGCTATCATAACGAACACTTCTTTGTGGACAATATTTTTTTATTGTATGTTTCCTCCTAATGCTTCTGCCTTAACCAAAACTCTTGTTGTCGATCTTGATATCCCTCTTGAAAGTGCAACATGCAGTTGTTCGTGTAAGAAAATATATTTCGGTAAATATAGTCCAATATTTAGGATGTTTGTCCTTGTGCTTTATTTATTATATTGCAAAACACAAACATACTAAAATTATTTCCACATAAATTAAATCAGATATTCCTTAGTTTCGAAAGACGAAAGTTGAATTCGGGGATAAGAATATACTTAGAAGCACATTGACCAGCATCATGATAATTTTTGCATATATGACGTTATTGTCAAAACTTCTATATACCATTTGTGTACTATTACATACGCTATTTGACGTATCTAAGTTTTTCAGTAGCACGACGGGCATATTTTTCTTCAAAATCTAACCTATATACAATGGAAGATCAGTTTTAACTTAGTCTACTATATATATATACGGTGACACTAACATACATAAGAAATAATAAACTTGACAACAAACATGTATGGTAGAAGGCCATTTGGTATTAAAGTATTTCAATATTCTTCTTGGTAGTAATTATTGGTATCATTTTTCTGCTGAGTAAAAAACAAAACAAAAAAAATTATTTTTACTATAAAATTTTGCAATCAACATTTTATTTAGTTGATCAACATATTCATTTATGCTAGCTAGGATATCCTTTTAATTCTATCATGCGATTTGCATAAATTACGTTTTAATCTAATGATATAAATATTTCTCTTATTAAATGACTACTTTTACCATTGGGATTGATAACCAAGTGCTAAAGAAGAACCAAATCTTCTTTTATTGGATGCTCTTCTTCGTTTCCAAAACGAAGACACTGAATACTGGATCTGATTTAATTTGTTTGAAGAGGTATATCAAATCTAAAGTTGGTGGCCTCAAATAAAATCGATATTGGTACATCACTTGCTATTATTGCTAACAATGTCATGCCTCTTGATATGATATTTGCAGATAATGCATGACGTAGAAATATTATTTCGATTCCACCGGTGCTTCTACAAAGAATAATCCCGTTATAGCAGAGTCGACTCTTTATAATATAGTCTTGAAAGCTTGTTCTTGTTTAGGATTTAGCTTTGATTGTGCTTCCTCATATACTTATATAACTTTTGATTTTTAATAATATATTAACCTTTTTACTTTGTGTTCTAACGCTCTTTTTATGGAATTTATGTACCCTAAGATTTTTTTTTAACTTGACTAAGAATTTTACTCACATGATGAATTTAAAAAATAATTGAATTGGATTATCTGTTAAATAATTAATTAAAAGATTTAGTTATTTGGTATTAACATAAAAAGTAATTTTATTCTATGTTGATTCAGATCTTAATATTAGTTCATCTCTTGTTTTGAATATTTAATCTTAATTATACTTTTATCCACCATAATATTATTTTCAAAGAGTAAAATATTGATACGACATTTTACTTTTAGATCTTTACGTCTATAGAATCATCATTCGAGTAGGAAAATAGTTCAAATATAATATAAAAATATATTATCGTGTGGTTTTTTCCTCTCAATTTCAACTCTTTATGCAGTCCATTTAATATTACTTTTATTTTTGGTAATGTATTGTTAACCGGGGATTCTTATGAAATTAATTTTATTAAATCTTCCTACATATTTTTAATAAGAATTTAGTAGACGAAATTTTTTTAATTTTAAAATAAAATTAGCATAGAAGGCATTGTATTCCAAAAATAGGTAATAGAGTTATGTCTTTTTCCTATGAGTTCTTCCATTTAATATTTTAGGGCTATTTTGGTATATTAATATTGTATTTATTACTTTATAATAATATAGGCTCTCCTTTTTCTAAATGGATTTGGACAATATAATACATTCTCAAATTAAATTAGTAACCGGACATTATAATACGTTTTCAAATTAATTTAGTAATAGGAAGTTTTAAGAAGTATATCCTAAAAGTAATAAGATTACATGACTAAAGATATTTACTTGTTCAATTTTATATGAATTAGATAGCCAGAAAGTAATTATACTAATAGAATTTCTAAAGGTAATCATGTGGGATTTCTAACGTGTAGTATTATGTCCTAAAACTAATAGTATTATAAGGCAAATATCTAGAATTTCAGTTATGTCCTTTTATTATGAGTTATTATGCTTAATATTATAAGGTTATTTTTATAAACCGACATTGTATTCATGCTTTTATAATAAAAGAATTCAGTGTCATAAAGCGAAACCTGGAGGGAGAGCTCTGAAACTATTCAAAAATTATAATCGTACCACCTGTGGAAATTCTTTACTTTCTTTTCCATGAGTAACTCTCATAATTGGAAACTAAGTGTAATTTGCATAAGCTAACTTTTTTTTTTTTTTTGTTTCTTGCGTTTCTTTATAATAAAAATTTAAAGCGATCATAAATTTTTTTCCAAAACATTTAAGCCAACCAAACATGGGAAAATTAGAAAATATTTTCCGGAAAATGTGTTCCTTCCTACCAAACACATCCATAATATTTGAAAAGAATGAGTTCCCCTATTTCCGTCAGTTTTCTTACTGTATGATATTTGTTCTAAATTACATATTTCATCTTCGTTTGATAGATTACATTAGTGATATTATGGAATATTAGTTTTAGTATTGATACTTTATTTTTCATTATGTTAAAATAAATAACGTACATAGAGAAATTAAGCTAGGAAAGATAATTATAATATTCAAACCATAAGTGAAGTGTCTGAGAGAGATTGCTATAATTATCAATGGTATTATGATACATAATTGTATTTAGTCAGTTAGTGGTATCAGCTGTCGATTTTATTTTATTAAAAGTCGATCTTAAGCATCTTCTGGTTCAATTACGTACTAATTATTCTGTTGGATATCCCTTTTAGATTTCAAAATTTTTTTTTGCAAATTTTAATCCAGATATCCCTATATGTTTATTTATGCTATATGACATCCGTGTTTTTCTCTTCACCAAGATTCGCATATCCTTTAACGACTTTAATTCGAAGACCAAATAGTAAAGAATAAGTAGATATTTACTTTTTCAATTTTATATGAATTAGACCGCCCGAAAGTAATTATTATACTAATAGGATTCCTAAAGGTAATCATGTAGAATTTCTAATGTGTAGTATTATGTCCTAAAACTAATAAGATTATAAGGCTAATATCTAGAATTCCGGTTATGTCCTTTTATTATGAGTTATTTTGCTTAATATTATAAGGTTATTTTTGTAAATCAACATTTTATTCATGCTTTTATAATAATATAGATATAGATAGATATATAGATTATTATAAAAACACGAAGTTTTGACACAAAAAGTTGACAAACTATTTTACCATTCATAACTACATTTTATAAGAATAATATTATAAATATAATTATTATCTATATTACTATAAAACATCTTTCAAAAACTAAATAATCTGTTCATATAAAAATAATGGAAAAGGTCCTAAAATACCTCTTTACAACCCTCCATTATACTATTGGATCAGAAAAATCCTTATTGCCTTACTATACAAACAGACATATACCCTTCTTTGACGGACTGGACACATGACACGCATCCAAGGATCTTGGTATATCTGATCTTAAATTAAACTCGACCTGCCCTTATCCTAAGGCTGTATGTGGTCCCGGGCCCGGGCCTAAATGGGCTAAACGGGCCGGGCTAAACGGGCATGGGCTTAGCGGTCCCGGGCTTTGGCGGTCCCGGGCTTCGCGGTCCCGGGCTTCGTGGGCTCAACGGGTAGGACCAGCCCGTGACGGGCCTAAGCCCATATGGTCCTGGGCTAAATGGGCCGGGCTCGTGGGCTTAGCGGGCCTAACGGGCTTTTTTTATTTCCGGGTCTTTTTTTTAAGTTTTTTTATTTAGGGCAATTTCTTGTAAACCATATGTGTATGTATATATATAAATTGCTCTTATGCATGGCTATATAAATATATGTGGTATATATAATATAGAAATCTAATTAGTAAAGTGTTTGACGAAAATGTAAAATAACAAATCAATAGTAAAACTAAATTGGCATGCATAATAAATTAATAACAAAGTACAACATGAAGCATAAATACGTCTAATAATTTTAAAATAACACAAATTGTTGAAAAATCTTAAAGACGAATTTGCGGATAAATACCCTCAACACAATACTTTATATGCCTCCTTAAAATGCCTGTGGTACACACTGAACGAAAATTTAAGACTCTTCCACAGTTCTTGCACTTTAATATTTGGCCTTCTTCATTTTCTTCAAGCACTTCATAGTATTGCGACACAAATAAGCGCACTCTTTCCGAACGAGGCATGATTTAACTTGAAAATTGAGATTGAGACTTGAAGTCTTGAAAATTGGAGATTGAGAGATTGAGAGAAATTTAGATTGAGAAATGAGTATTGAGTATTGAAATGAAGAAGAGGGAGGGGGGTACTTATAGTGTTAGAGAAGGTTAGTTTTGTAAATTTAAAAAAAAAACGGCTATTTGTGCAATTAATATGACCGTTGGTGGTCATTGGGGGTGGGGCCCTCATTTTGAAAAATCTTGTTTTGTAGTATATATAGTACTACTTCTTCATGTAAATATAATATATATAGTATACTAGTATAGTATACTAGTATAGTGTACTATATATTGTATGTTATGTATATATATTCCATTATATAATTTGTTGTAGTATATATTGTATGTT
>NW_017672680.1:162439-176578 GCF_001879085.1 Nicotiana attenuata
ATTAAGAGCCATTCTAACCTTTTCAATTTCTAAATTTAAAATTCTCATACCATCACCGACGATTAAATGGTAAATGTGACAAATACATCTCACATGGAAACAATTACTAAATGCAGGATTTAGTGTTGTTGTAAGTATGCCTATAGCACTAGTGTTACTAGAAGCATTATCCATAGAAATTGCCATTATTTTATCTCTAATGCAAAAATATCTACAAATATCTGCAACGGTGTTAGCAATAAACTTACCTGTGTGACGTGAATTAATTATTCTATACGCAATAATGCGTTTTTGCATTATCCACTCCTCGTCTATCCAATGACTTGTAACAGTTAGATAATCACAGTCATTATTACTTCTACCAATATCAGTAGTAATAGAAATCCGATTAGTTATATGAGTAAATAAATACCACAAATATTGTTCATATTCATGTTTATATTTATAAATATCGCTCTTTACGGTTGCGCGAGGCCAACCTTTATAAGTAGGATTAAAAACTTTTCTAATATAATGCACAAAATTAGGGTTAGAAGGAAAAGTATATGGTAAGCACATAACAGTAACCATCTTTGCTAATTCTTCACGATCTTTATTAGGATCGTAATATAAAATACCACCGGTCACAATGTTAATTCCTGGTTGAACTAGATTTGAACCTGTACTAGGGTTAACCGCAGTATCTACACTTGTCCCCTCTTGCTGCGCTTTCATTTGTAAATATTTAACTTTATCTCTAGGGTGTGTTTGTATGTGCCTAGCCAAACTACCCGTACCGCTACGGTCTCCAGTATATTTATGCGCCAGCAATTTCCCACAAGTTTTACACCTAGCCTTATTTTGTTCTCTTACTTGAGTAAAAAAATTCCAAACTATTGATGTTTCTAGGCGTTTAGAAGGTTGTCTATTAAAAGTAGGGGTTTGTACAGGTGGGTCGGGCGGGGCATCAGTTGGGTTATTAACAGGACTAGTAGGTGAATCATCTAAATCCGGTTGGGTTTCATCTACATCCTCATTTTCCTCATCATTTTCTAAGATAGTTTGATTAGGATAAAGAGCATTCATAACTTCTTCATTTAATTGTTCACCTTGTGCAACATTATGGCAAAATTCACTATCGGAAAATTGAAAACAAGGGTTATCACTATCAAGAATAATAGGAGCAGCAGGACGGGTAACAGGTCTGGGTCGGGGAGCCGGGGGAAGGGTAGTAGGTTGGAGACTACTTTCACCAATTTTTGCTTTTCCCTTACCACCAAACATTTTTTTCAAAGAAAATGCCATATTAATTACAATTATGCAAACTAAACACACAAAAATATATTCTTAAAAGTTAAGAGTTGGAACGAGTTTACCGAATTGCCGAACAACTTCTTGAAAATTGAAAATCGTTGAAGAATTGAAGACTTGAATACTTCAATTCACCAACTTCACAATTTTTCACGAAATTGCAATAATAAAATAAGCAATTATAGAAGAGAAATTAGATATAGATTGAGAGAGATTGAGATAGATTGATGAATTGGTGAGTAAAAATGAAAGAATGAGGGGGTATTTATAGTTGAGAATTGGGGAAAAGTGTAATTATATAAAGTTTGGGGTTAAAATAAAGTTTGGGGGCCAAATGGCTATTTTTTAAAGTTCCAAACGGTTGAAAATTAAAGGCCAACGGCTAGATTTTAAAATCTGACCGTTGGCTATTTTTTTAAAAAAAAAAATTTTTTTTTTTTTAAAAAATAGCCGTTGGAGCCCGTTAGGACCGTTAGGCCCGGTTGAACCGGCCCCGGACCGCCTGCCGGTCCCGGGCTTAGCGGTCCCGGTCTCGTGGGCCTCGTGTACGAGACCGGCCCGTCACGGGCTTCCTACCCATTCAGGGACCGGCCCACCAGGACCGGCCCGCCGGGACCGTTTAGCCCGTTAGGACCGCGGGCCCGGTCCGGTCCCGGTCCCAGACCGGCCCACCAAACAGCCTTACCTTATCCAAGATCCAGAACCCATAAACTAACCCTCTTCTTCTTCCACCTTATCTCCTCCATTCCCTTCTTCTTCCATCACTACCTCACTCGGAATGGGGCCCATTCCGTGGCTTATAATGTCTGAGGTACTAACTTCTTGATTTATCAGACAAAATTTCTACTGCATTTTCTTTTTAATCATCTGAATGTCTTCTACGTGTGGGCATAGACATGGATATGCCATTTTGTAATCTGGAACCGTACTGGGTAGCTTTTAATGAAGTTTTAAAATACTTGATATTTCTTGTACACATATTTTGACTTAATTCCTTGAATTTGGCATTGTACATTATTCCAGTTAAGATCAAAGGCCTAGCTGGGAGTGTAGCTGTTCGTGGATAATTACAGCACCTCCATCTGTGAATTACCTTGAAAACAATTTTTTCCTCTCTATTTTTGTTAGGACCGAAAAATTAGGTGTTATGCGGAAGTTAATAAAGCAAAACCTTAAACGACGATAAATCAGATAATAAAAGAGAAATCTACCAAGAGACACAGACATTTAACGTGTTTTAGTTAATTGACCTACGTCCACAACGTAGATGAGCAATCCACAATATAAAAGAGAGTACAAAATATTCAGAGAACAACCTCACGAAGAAGTAAATACAAGTGACACACTAACACTTGTCCCGTAAAGTTCTCCCCCTAAACACGACTCTCAAACCCCATATGGCTACATTGTGGATGCTACTGAATGAGAAAGACAGATCTTCAATTTATAGAACTCCAAACATTTTCCTACAAGAAAAGGAGCCAAATATGGAAGAATTATACTTTCCTTTTAGGAAAAGAAAAACCCAATTATGGTAAATATGTTGTCCTTTCCTTCATGAGATAGGAAAATCAGTTATGACAAGAAAATCTGGACAAACACCTACCAATTTTACCATTATTAATAACCCCTTTGCAACTCACTCTTGCAGATATTACCAAAAATCATTTTCATCACCATTTTGAAGATGATGTCGAATGTTGCCAATTTTTGGTCACCACAAGCAACAAAATTTAACAAAACGGTGACATTCGGTCATTGATCTTCAAAATCAGTAACATTTTTTCTAAATGCAGTTTAGGCCCTAATGAAAGATTGCAACTTATATCATAAATTCTCATAAGATGCAAGCTTATTCCTTAAATTTTGGACTTTTTATTTGTGAAAAAGACAATTAAATTGCCTCAGAATTGCAACAACCTCTCCTTCGACATGTCAGGATCCAACTGAGTAGTACCATATGGGGGTCTCACATCTCCATTACACTTCCAATCTTATTTGGCAGCAGCAACTGTAGGGAAATGATACCGCAAATAACAACAATAATAATAATACTGCAATAATATTATTTGTGAGCGAAAATACACCAACTGGCTTGAGTCGTGCTGGGCACTGTCCTAAAAAACTATTTCAGCAATATGAAACGTTTCCCCAGGATTAAACAAGCCTATCTCTAATTAGATAGAGGATACAGAAATCAGCAAAATTAAATATTACAAACTCAGCTAGCAAGTAGGAAAAGTAAATAAGAAAGGAAACAACCAATATATAATATTGGACAACAAAAAAAAGAAGGAAGGAGTGAAAGGAAAGGAGAGGAATGATGCTTGTTTTTGCTAATGATTTTTTCTTGTCAAGTGAGAGCCTTTTTTTATAGTTGAAGTTGCATGAAACTTGGCTTTTGCATGGCAAAAACGTGGCTGAACATTTGCCACTTTTTAGTCTTCTTTTGCCACTAATCTTAGCCTTCTAGAAGGCCTAAAACACTTGTCCAAAGAGGCTTTAAAATATTGCCACAGTCCCCCGCTATTTTAAAGACTTTCAAAAATAAACTTGTTGGATTTGTATGGACTAAATGTAATAGGTTTGGTGTCTTCTGGACTATGAACCAAACTTAGACCAATAAAATTTAACTCACAGAATTACTGGTGAAATATAATATTTCTATGAACCAATAATTCTTATTGTAAGTCAGAGATTTTATCAATCACATTTTGACCCCCGGTAATTTTGCTGTTCAATGCTGTTTTGCGCCCAATAGGCCATGCGCGTGCCTGGTTATTCATGAGAGCTTTAGAGACTAGGCCAAAATCTCATAGGAGTGGCCCACTCCACTCTCATATAGGTGAATTCATCAAATGTATACTGCTTTTAAATACACCATCCATAAGGACTATGAATTTCATTAAGAGTTATAACTCAGCCTCTCAATTAGTAGCAGTCAAGCACTCTCTTTTAGTGTATCAGTGCCAATATTGACTTGTTATTACCCATTGACCTATTTCATGGGATCTCCAATCACATAGGTTGGGTTACTATCTCTATTGACAACATGTCGGCCTTAACCCCATTTCTTTTGAGGTTTGAAGAATTAATTTTCTTCCCACGGGTTTAGTCAGAGGATCGGCCAAATTAACTTCTGATTTCACATAATCAATGAAAATTATTCCATCTCTCAGCAGCTGCTTTATGACATCATGTCTCAATTTCATGTGTCTACTTTTACAATTATAAGATTTATTCTTTGCTATAGCTATTGCCGCTTGGCAATCACAGTGTATAGACACAGGAGGTAATACGTCCTTTATTAAAGGGATATTAGCTAAGAAGTTTCTTAGCCACTCAGCCTCAGAACCAGCTAACTCCAGAGCTACAAACTCTGATTCCATAGTCGATCTAGCAATGATCGTCTGTTTAGCTGATTTCCACGATGTTGCACCACTACCAAGGGTGAATACATAACCACTAGTGGATTTTGTCTCATCTGAATCAGAGATCCAGTTTGCATCATTGTACCCTTCTAAAATAGAAGGAAATCCACTATATAGGATACCATAATTCATGGTTCCTCTCAAATATTTCATTAGCCTATCTAATACAGACCAATGCTCCATGTTGGGATTATGAGTATATTACTCAATCTACACACAGCATAGGCTATATCAAGCCTTGTAAAATTCATTAAATGCATCAGACTCCCAATAATCTGAGCATATTTAGACTGAGCAACTGGGTCACCATTATTCTTTTTCAAATGAGAGTTAGCATCAAAAGGAGTGCTCACAGATGTGACATTAAAATATTCAAACTTCTTAAGAAGTCTCTCAACATAATGTTCTTGTGACAACATTATGCCATCTTCACTCCTTATAACTTTAACTCCCAATATCATATTCACTTCACCCAGATCTTTCATATCAAAATTAGCAGACAGAAATAATTTAGTACTTTGCACAATATTGAAACTTGTACCAAATATAAGTATGTCATCAACATACAAACATATTATCACATAATCATTGTCTACCACTTTAGTATAAACACATTTATCCACCTCCACTGAAGAAAAACCGTCTCTCAGTAAGACTTGTTCAAATTTCTCATACCATTGCTTAGGAGCTTGTTTAAGGCCATAAAGAGATTTAATTAATTTACAAACTTTATTTTCTTGTCCAGGAATGACACAACCTTCAGGTTGAACCATATAAATCTCTTCTTCTAAATCAACATTTAGAAAAGCAGTTTTCACATCCATTTGGTGGATAAAAAGCTTACGGATTGAAGCTAAGGCAATTAAAATTCGAATAGAAGAAATCCTAGCCACTGGTGCAAATGTATCAAAATAATCTATATTTTGTTTTTGAGAAAAACCTTTTGCTACTAACCGAGCTTTATATTTATCTAAAGATCCATCAGGATTAAATTTTCTTTTGAAAATCCATTTACAACCAATAGGCATTGCACCAGGAGGTAAATCAGTTAAAATCCATGTATTATTTTTCTTAATGGAATCAATTTCAACTTTTATTGCCTCTTTCCAATATTTAGCATCTGAAGAAGATATAGTTTCAAAATAATTTGATGGTTCATTATCGACAAGAAAAGTTTGAAAATTATTTCCATAAGAAAAATATTCTTTCCTAGGCCTTTTGCTCCTTCTCAGTTCCTCATTAGAGGTAATTTCATTATTTGATTCAACAGGTGTATGAGAAATTTTATCAGATAGTGGAAAAATATATTCAAAGAATTCTGCATTCTTTGTCTCAATTATAGTATTGCAATCAAGCACATCACTTTTTAAAACAAGAAATCTATATGCAGCACTATGTTCAGCATATCCAATAAGCATGCAATCAGCAGTTGTAGAACCTATTTTTCTCTTTTTAGGTTCAGGCAAAAGAACTTTAGCAAGGCACCCCCACACTTTTAAATATTTCAAGTTAGGTTTATAACCCCTCCACAATTCATACGGAGTTTTGCCAGTTCTTCTATGAGGTATTCTATTTTGCAAGTGACATGTAGATAAAATAGCTTCACCCCACAAATTATTAGGAGCATTAGAACTAACTAACATAGAGTTCATCATCTCTTTCAATGTTCTATTTTTCCTTTCAGCTACTCCATTTGACTCAGGTGAATAAGGCGGAGTTACTTCATGAATAATTTCATTATTTTCACAAAATTCATTTAAAGATAAATATTCTCCACCTCTATCTGATCTAATTCTCTTGATTTTCCTACTAAGTTGATTTTCAACCTCAGTTTTATAAGAAATAAAAGCATCAAATGCATCATCTTTATTTCTAAGAAAATACAACTTAGTATATCTAGAAAAATCATCAATAAAAGTCACATAATATCTTTTACCACCTCTAGTCATAGTCTGCTTCAAGTCGCCTAAATCAGTGTAAATTAAAGATAACAATTCAGTTTCTCTATTTACGGAATAACATGTCTTTCTAGTACTTTTAGCTTCAGCACATATTTCACACTTGTTAATATTATTTGAGTCTAAATCAGATATTAATCCTAGTGACTGCATTTTCTTTATATATGTGATATTAATATGTCCTAGTCTAGCATGCCATAGAGAAATAGACTCAACCATATTAGCAGAAGTAGATACATTTCCATTGATAACATCAGAAATATTAAGTACAAAGAGTCCTTGGTTACAATAGCCCTTTCCCACAAACACATTATTAGAGAAAATCTCACTTTATACCTATTAAGCTCAAACTATTTACCTTTTAATATCGATGTCCAAACTATTTACCCTGCCTACCCAGTCGGCCCAATTTATTTACCCGGCCCCCATATTTCACGCGGCCCAATCTACCCATCTCTTCCTTATCTTTGATCCAGCCCATCTATTTCACCCGTCTCAAGCTTTCCACGCTTTTCTTCGTTCTTTAACCGTTAACAAGTAGAGTAGAGTACATGTTAATATGTATACTATATTGGTATCATATGTTAATAGGGATCTCTTATCTTTCCATACTTTATTATCATTTCTATTTCTAACTAGTGTGCTTAATAATTGCAGCTAAAGAACATCACCCCAACTGATGATGAGAAGCAACTATTTGATGTGCGTGGTCTAAGATTTGAAATTGAAGTTGAGTGCACTGACAGTCAGCCCGATAGCTTTCAGGTTTTTGGCACTCAATTACCAAAGACACAAAGTATGCATGAAAGTACTGGAAGTGATTCCCAACCTACCAATGCTGAGGTAATGAAGGAGTTACAAGCTTTGAAGCTTTTTGTAGAGAACAAGTTTGAGGAGGTGCTTGCAGCTATTGGTAGGCAGTCAATTAAACCAGAAGGAAATTCAGCGGTATTGATCTTTTATATAATATAATGCTATAGTATATTGTTTAAAGATGCAATATATGCTTATGGGATACTATTGCATTCTTTACTTTTAGTGCACATAGTATTCTTATAATATACATAATACTAAAATTGTTAGTTTCTCATTTTCAGCATAAGCAACAGGATAATGATCCTGACTTTCGTGAGATGCATAATGATTATGACCAGTTTGAGTGGCCACATTGGGAATGATCCTGTAGTTATTGGAGATAGCACGCCCAAAGCACCTTCTAGTATGTAAATCACAGGTTTGATTGATTTTTTTTTTGCTGTTGTTTTTTAAAAATAGTACTCTTGCTTATACTTTTATATGTTTAGTATCTGGTTTTGGTGGGGTTGGTCAAGATGGAGGTGCCACTGGTGTCAATGTGAAGAACGTCACAGCAAGTGATGGCGTAGTTAATGATGATTTGCGTTCTGGTAAAATGTTGTATATGTAATTTTTTAATTCTTTTTTTATTTATTTAACTCTATGTATTTGTGCTGACTAACCTTTTTAAAAAAAACTTTTTTCAGCCCCCTTCGTAAATGAGCATGATTTTGGCTTGGATTCTAACTTTGAACTGTCTGCATCTGCAATTGATCAAATCACCGCCATTACACAACAAGCAACATATAAGCAGTCATCTCATGATGTTAAAAAGTCGAGTCCTGCTCCGCTGCCATCAGGAATCCCTGTACAGACACGAGCAGATGTTGTTATTGAGTCTAATACTGCTCCACAGGGTACGATGTTGATGTTTCTAATTCTGTTGTTAGTATGTAAATGATAGGTTCTTGATAGTTTTTTATTTTTTATTTAAGTAGTTATGCTGATAATGCTTTTATGTGTTCAGCATGTCGGGTTGATGGTGTTGGTCAAGTGGATGTTGGTGGCAGTAATGCGAATTTGCCTTCTGGTAGTGTCTTCTATATATAACTTTTCATTCTTTTTTTCTAAATTTCTTAACTTTGTATATTTATTTATTCACTAGCATTTTCTAATTTAAGCTCCATGTCGACACGGGGGTGATCTTCACTTGGATTCTGATTTTGAATATACTGATTCTCAACTTGATCTAATTGTTGCCATTACACAAGGGGGAGATGTAATGTAAATCAATCAGGAAATGAACTGACAACTCGAGCTGTAAATAAGTCTAAACTTGATCAGTCGGTATCAAGAAGTATTGTCCAGATACAAACAGACGTTGAAACTAATCCTGCAGTTTTCACACGGAGAAGGCACCTCGCAGCTGTAAAACAGTCGCCGTATAGGAATGACTGGCAATCTGGTGTTAGTGCAGTTGATTTTAAGCTTACGACTGCATTCTCAAACTTTGTTGAAGCAAACATGCAATTGGGAGTGTGCGTATTCGTTTCCATGTACTTTTGTTTTCATTTTTTCTTAATGTTTGTTGTTATATTTCTTATCCATATCTTCTTTTATACGAAATAGGGAAGTGTATTTACCTGGTGATCAAAAGCTAGAGCCTTGTTTTGACTTTGAAGTTGAACAGATTGATGATAAGACGTTTTTCCATACCTTAAACTATTCTGGCAGGCCGCTCTCTAGTTCGGTATGTGTACTGCTTTTTATTTTTGTTGTTGTAGTAGTTCATTCATATTGTTAGTGGTAGTCATGTTTTCTTCCTCTGTTTTTTGTAGCACTTATTATATTCTACTATCTTAGGAAGAAGGCGAAATATGAAATTAATATGCCAATCAAAGTCACAACTACAGATACTCTTTTTAATAATATCATTCAAAGGGTTTTCACAGAATCTGTTAAACGTGGGAAACAAGATCATTTGATTGATAGATCAGACGATATCATGCAGTACATGAAAGGATTTAAGATGCATTGCAACACTCTATGGCACCAGGTTGATCATGTCCTTTTTCCAATTAATTTGGCAGAAAGTTGGCATTGGATATTGGGGTGTGTGTCATTCCACAAGAGATGTTTTTACGTATATGACTCGCTACGTAGTCGAAAGCACAAAAAAGCTATTCAAAAGGTGGCAGAGGCTTATGCTGTGTTGATCCCCCTATTTCTAGTTAGTATTGAATTTTATAACCAAAGAAGTGACATTGTAGTAGAAAATGGTCTGCACATGGGAAAGAATTTGACTGATCCTTTTGAGATTGAACTGATTACAAATCTGCCAACACAGCAAAATTCGTAAGAATAGTTACTTTATTTATTACTTTGTTTTCCTCATTCATATTAACATTTTCACTCCTAATTGATTTTTATATTCTATTCATTTATTTTATTTCAGAGATTGTGGAGTATATGTTGCTTGCTTTGCTGAGTATATTATTGAAGATCTTCTAATCCCTGTTGCCAATTTTGATGTGGATGGTCTTCAAGCTAGGTTTGGTATACTGTTGTGGCACTACGGGAGGAACAAGCAGTTGCATGGCGAATCAAGTGAATCTGAGGCTCCAGTAGCACCTAAAAAGACTCGTGGAAAGAAACGCAAGAAGTAGTATAGGTTTCTTTTTGATTTTAGTTAATCGTATCATGAAAACTTTGCAGGATTTTAATAGTTTTTGGTGAAGTATGGTATTGTTAGTAGTAAATGACCTTCTGCTGATTCAAGACTGTACGAAACTTGTGCCTTTATAAAATATTTCCAGCTGCTAATGTTTCTTTTGTCATATTTAATTATTCTGGTTCAGAATATGTGGTATAGATTTCTTCAAGTACATGGGGGTTATCAGTTTAGTTATGTCTCTTGATGCTGAAAATTTGCTGATTTTGTTTCTGATTTCAGCTTGTTTTATTAGGCTTTTCTTAGGCTTCTTCCATAAAGTTGTTGGTTTATTAGGATGCCGAGGTCCATTCCTTTGCCGGAGGGTAAGGTTTAATGGATTCTGCAAGTGAAAATTAGGGGCAGATGAAGCAAAGTTAAATGATCTGCTTTCGAATGTGATGATGGTCTAAGCTTTAATGTACATCTGTAGTTTTAGCATAGATGGTGTATTAGTGCAGTAGAACTATATACCAATCAGGTATACTGATATACCATTTGGGTATCACATTGTATTTGACTCACCTTTTTTCCTGCAGCAACTAGATGTAAGTAGTGACATGAGTTGCAAAGCGTGCGCATTTTCGGTATCACGTTGTATCTGGTGCACCATTTGTATTTCTGCGCATATTTTGTTTTAGCCATATTAGTTCAATACCACTATATACCAGCGAGGTATACAAATATAACATTTGGGTATCATCTTGTATTAATGTACCTGATGATGTACAATAACTGCATGTAAATGGCTTCCAATTTGTTATACTTCAATACAGACATGAGTTGCAAAGCGTGCCCATTTTGTTAACAAAGTATGTACAAATGTTGCATTTGCAGCACCACTTCTATTTCTGCACATATTTTGATACTAATAAGATATATAGATATACCAATAAGGTATACAGATATACCAGTTGGGTATCACATATATATTTTAGCATCTTTTTTCCTGCAGCAACTAGATGTAAATGCATCCCACTTTTATATACTAAAATAGAAAATAAACAGATTCTTATTGAAAATACAAGTAGCCATATAAATTTGTTGCCAAGAAGTAATTTCGCAAAGAATCATCATACCAAATATATGTCTAATGCAAGAAATGCATTTTATTTCTTTGCAATTCAAATGCTATGATTCTACGATATATGAGTTCTATAAAAACATTGAAGCATTATATCAATCTCTCTTTGGAATATTTCGGCATGTTCTCCGGTTGTATCCTTTTCTCCCGCATAGTGCACATGTAACTGTATTTCCTTCCCAGCCTCCTACGTCTCTCTTCTTTTTAGGTCTTCCTAGTTTGATTTTTCCTTTTGGTGGCAGTACCACCTGCGAAGAGACATGTTCTGGAATTTGCCACGTTGTTTCATCAGGCAAAGGATTTACTGGTATCTCATATGTTTTCAGCAAGTAGTCTATGCTGTAGTAATCCGAGCAATACTTGTATGAATCCATATGGAATTTTTGTATAACTGCCATTGCATGTGGACATGGAATATCGTCTAGCTGAAACCTCCCACAAGTGCAGTTTTTTTCATGTACGCGCACCACATTTCTTGTTTGGCCATCAATTACTAAATGTAAGAATTCAGTTGATGGCAACACCTAGTATAATTTTAATTAAGAAAAGTCATTAGCTATATGAAGTAATAGTATTTTTTAAATAACAATATTCAATTATTTAGTGAAATCACTAAGGTAAAAAAGTAAAACTACAGTACATGCAGTGTTTTTATGATTTTGAAAATGCATACTGTCATCGTCTGTGATAAGATAGTATTATCTGCCAGTATTTTTTCAATTATCTGCTAGTATTTTTTCATACTTTGCACCAATCTTCATAAATGATTCCACTGCATCCTTCCGATTGGTGTAATTCCATTCTTGAATCAATGTTGTCATAAAGTCAAGCAAATTCACAACTGGGAGGTCTCTTGCGTGCTTGTTTGCTGAATTTGCTGATTCCGCAATATTCGATGTCATGGTCATGGTTCTATTTGCCTTGGAATACGCCGGGACCATTTATCATATCCAATATCCATCAGGTATGTTTTCACTCTACTATCAATAGCTTCTAACTCTGCCATATGCCTGTTGAATTCTTCAACAGTGTATGCTCTTGCTAACGCAAAATATACTTCTTTGATTTGTTTTTGGCTCTTCCTGAAGTTTGTCTTTATGTTGTTCCACAGATGGAACATACATGCACAATGAGGGACTTCTGGATAGACAATTGAAGTTGCTTTCCATATAGCATCATGCATGTCTGATACAATGCACATTCCCTCTCTTTGTCCATAGGTTTCTCTGAACTGCACGAAGAACCACTCCTACGATGCATCATTTTTCGAATCAACAATTGCATATGCGAGGGGTAGAATTTGTCCTGTAAACCCAAAGAACAAAATATCAATTACAACACACTATATTAATTTAGCATTTCATATAGTAGTATAGTCATAGGTAGGTGCAGGTGTGTAGCAAAATAACTATATACTCTGTTGGTATACTTGTATACCATACTGGTATCATATAATATTTGAAAATCTTTTTTTTTCTTTAACTGAATGTAATTGAATTGTACACACAATATTAATTTAGTATTTCATATAGTAGTATAGTCATAGATAGGTGCAGGTATGTAGCAAAATAATTATATACTCTGTTGGTATACTTGTATACCATACTGGTATCATATAATATTTGAAAATCTTTTTTGTTTCTTTAACTGAATGTAATTGGATTGTATTCTTACCCTCTGCGTCTTGCGTGGAAGCCGTGAGTATGGTCTCTCTATATGTTGACTTTAAAAAACTTCCATCAACTAAAACTGTTGGCCTACAATAGATCCATCCTCTAATCGATGCATATATAGCTATGAATGCATACAAGAAGCTCCCATCTCCTTCAGTGTGTAGTCGTGTTACTGATCCTGGGTTAGCGTACTCTAACATATAAAGATATGTTGGCATTTTCTTGTATGACTCACTTGGTGTTCCTCTCAACAATTGCATTGCTTTTTCTTTTGATCTCCATTGCTTGCATGTAGCTTAAGTCCATACCATATGCTTTTTGGATGTCTCTCTGGATATCTGTTGGTGTATATATGGTTTTCGGGTCAACAAGTTTATCTTGTACTACGACTGCAACAAAAGCTGAGACAGCTTGCTTTTGTGAACAAAATCTCTTATCAGTTAAACAACTGTGGACAGAATTGAAATCCGTCACTTTGAAAAGATTTGATGCTCGCAGGCTTGATGCTTTAAGTCTCCAAGTGCATCTTTCATCCGCGCATTCAAGGGTATACCTGTTTATAATACAAATACAGTTATGTATCATGTTTTATTGATAAAAAACACACACAAAAATTCGTACAATTATATACTCACATAGTATACTCATATAGCATACCTATATACTGTATCAGTATCATATTTTGCTGATAAAAAATATAGACAAAGCAGCACAATTCTATACTCACATAGTATACTGATTTAGCATACATATATACTGATTGGTATTATGTTTTACTGATAATAACAAAGACAAACCAGTACAGTTATATACTCGCATAGTATACTGATATAACATACTTATATACTATACTAGTATCACTAATAAAAAATACAGACAAACCAATACAATTGCATACTCGCATAGTATACTGATTTAGCATACTTATATACTATATAGGTATCACATAGTTTTTTACTTGAAAACATGCAGACGAACCTTTTTGGGCATGATTTATTAACCCGATATTGACATTTTTCTCTAACGGCATACTGTTTCATAACGAGAGCCAGCAGGTTCTTGTCTTTGTAAATTTGTCCTTTTTCAACTTTTTGATGAAATTGATCAGTTATGATGTTTGCATCATCAAGTTCTAAACTGGTGTCATCTCCTTCTTGCACATCAAACGTACTAATCATATCAGTGCTTTCAAATTGTG
>NW_017672681.1:0-23985 GCF_001879085.1 Nicotiana attenuata
GTATAAATAGGACCTTTTACCATTTTTAGGTTAAGTTTTATGTTCTGAACGCAGCTGAGCTCGTGAGACCGAATATTGTAGCCATTTTTGGCACTTTTGCTCTTTATTATTGTAGTTTCTTCCTAGTAATTAATTAATATGCTTACTTCTTCATCTATTTCTTTAATTTCTATATCTAGCATGAGTAGCTAAACCTATTAGCTAGGGTTGTGGCTCAACCCTAGTGTGGGTAATTGATGGGTGTTGCCATATAAGGTTAGATTGATATTGGGTGTTTGTTATTTGGGTTGATTTTAGGTTTTAATTAAGGATTGGTGGTTGCAGACACTGATTCTAGCTTTGTGGGTTTAACTCTTCTTGAGAAAGAGAGTCCATGACCCCAAAATTGACCCAACAAGGAATTGGGATGGACCCATGAGAAATGGTAGTCCCAATTAATGGGTTAAATCTCGAGAGAGTAATCACCCTACTTGAACCCTAGTTGCTTGATCTAATTGGCCTACCCAATTGGTCTCGAGAGAGTCAATTGGGCAAAATCACTCTCTCTGCCGAGAGGTGTGGGAGTGGGTACAATTGCGCAACGGTTATAGCATAAGCTCCAAATATGTCAATCTATCCTTAGTAGCATCTACCCGTTAATTAGCCACCTAGGCAATGCCACGACCCTAGTGCCTTTTCTATATTAAATACAGCTTAGCAATATTCTCGTAGCATAATTTAGTTTTACTCATTAGTTTTATAATAGTAGATATAAAAATCAAAGAAAACCAAAAATGTTTGAAGTGACATTAGAGGTACAAGCGCATTTCTAGACTAGACAGATAATACAACTCCACTACTAGCTCCCTGTGGAAATTCGATCCCGAACCACTATTCAGGTAAAAGCGATTGCGACCCGCTCTTCCTAACTTAGTGTAGCGTCGAGTCGGCAACGATCAGAGCCTTCTTGGGCATCGCTTAAAACATAACATATCGTTAGGGAAAATGAATCCTTATATCGCACGATCTAAGATAAGAAGGGAGGAAAACATCCTATATGTCTTGCAGCCTCGTGTTTATAAGTGTGGTGCACAACACACTCATAAAAAAGAATCTACTAGACACACTCTGTAGACAACCCTATGATAAAACTGCTCTGATACCACTTTTGTCACGACCCAAACCGATGGGCCATGATGAGTGCTAAGTTCTACCTGCCGAACACCCCTAAGCATACGTCTAAGATATAATCATGAAATAAGTTTAGGTTATGCATAATGTCTGGCAATAAACTATTTATTCATGCTAAAAACATAAGCGGGAAACACATGCCCAAAAGATCTATATACATATATATATGGATTACGGTAGGGCGAGCCGATAAGGCCATATACTATCCAACTATACATGACTGTCAATAGATCTCTAATAAAGTGTACAACTATATAAAAGACAGGACTGGGCCTCGTCATACTCATATATATATATACAAAAGAATCGTACCAAAACCCAATAGCAGCTCCGAATCAAATAGAGCACACCAACTCTCGCTGAGCAAGGATCCTAAGAAGGGGGACAGTCAGCCTGTCTACCTGCACCTGCGGGCATGAAATGCATGCCCCAAGTAATAGGGGCATCAGTACGAATAATGTGCCGAGTAAGTAAGGCATAAAAATTAGTATATAAAAGACATGAAAGAAACATGGAGTAAAAGACTCAACCAGTAAGTCTGAATAGCTTAGTGAATCATGAAACATTTATAATGTCATGCATATGCGTATACATGTCATATCATGCATAGGTATACGTGTACATAACTTCAGCAAGCCTCTAAGGGCGTCCCATCATATCATCTCGGCCTTTGTGGGCGAAATCATTAATGTATACCAACAGATCAGGTGGTGGTGCGTATATAACGCAATAACCTTTCCCCATACCCTATATACATATAATATACGCGTATAAAATGACTTATGTTCATGGGTCAATGAACATGTAGAGATAAATGCAATGCATAAAAAGTAAATTAATAAGATCTCTTAGAATATCATAAGGTCAATATGCCGTCGGATAAACTTTATCAACTACGTATTTTTCTGAGATCCTTGAAAATATGATATAATAATAAGACACATGGGGAATCAACAACATAGGCACCCCTAGTGCTTTTATGAATAGTTTCATATATTAAAGTTGCACATTTGCTCGTTTAGTTTGTATCATATGGATCATTCCAAAAGGAAAGAAGGGATATCCTTAACATACCTCAAGTCGCCAATGCAACTCCACAACAAGCTTATGACAACTAGTGCGCCAACCCTATAACAAAGAAATACATGTGCTATTCATATGGCGCTAGTATATCACGTATCTCAAAGGATAACCCGATTCTAAACTAAAACGGGCAACATTTCCTTTACTTCCTCTTAACTACCCTACAATCAGCAACTAACACAATAACAAGGACTTCAATTAATTTCTTTCTGAACTCAATCCGTCAATATCCATTAGTATACACCAAAACAGTCCGATCTCCGCTGTATATTATATTTTTACGCTCTTCCTTAATTCATATTCATGTAACACTCCCACCACCACATAACCACAATATCCAGTAGCTAGATAGACACAACAAAGCTCCTTCAATAACACATCAATACACTCCCACAAACCAGAAAATTTTTAATCCTAACTTTCAAGCTATACTTCACGAGTTCTTCATCAATAACCAAACTATGATCCAAATAACCTCAAATACATGAATAAGAGTATGATATCACCTTGAAGATCAAGGAAAACAACACATATACATATTTTATAGCTATATTTTCTGCCCTTCAACACAACCAAATCCTCCTCAAATACACTACAAGAACCTTTATTTCTACACCAGGAAGAATTTAAAGTGGATTTCTCCAAGTTGAAGATAAACTTATCTAGAAGGATTTTATTAACTTAATTGTTTGAATAAAAGGGATAAGATGAACTGGAGATAAGCCTTCCCAACACCTTTACACACAAAACTTCCAAACCAAGAGGAAAATTGCAACTAATTGCCTTAGAAAGGGTTGTCCGTATGGTGCAATTTTAAAGGGCTTCTAGTTGATTGAGATGGTGTTATATGAATTGATTAACGTGTTATGGTTAATGAATTTGCTGCCTCAATTCAAGTTAAAGGACTTTTCATACCGTAAGAAGGAACTAACTTTCATTGCTGCCTATATTCTCACTAAGAAACTAATTTAATTCAAGTAGTATATTAAGACAACTCATAACCACTTGGACCGTGGGGTCCACTTCCCCTACATAGAACCACCAGATCACCTATGTAGAATGAATGAGTCATTTCCTCATTTCATATTGTGCATCCACGTGACTCCAAAATGTAACTAATACACATAATAAACTCTTTGAGCTCAATTTGACATATAATAAGTCCCAAAAATCTCTCGTATAACACATGAAATGTATTTCTCAAAAAGTTTCTTTAAAATGCAAATTCTTAGTCGGTTTTTTCGCAACTTAAATCCGATTTTTCCCAAAATTTATATTTATATACAAATATAATATGTAATCATATTATGACTTTAAACTCATTTAAATCATGATTAAAAAGTCTCATATTTATTACTTCACCTTGGGACGCATAGGGTGTAACAATCTTCCCCCTTTAGAAATATTTGTCCTCGAATGTTAAACTCCCAGAGATCTATAGAAATTTTGGCAGAGTATCCTTTATAACGGTACTACTAACAACCTGTCACGCAGAAAACTCAACAATACAAAGCCAACAGGGCCACAATCATCAATAACACCATTGGCCTCACACGACCAATGAAAGTAACTAACATATGAATCCAGTATCATATACGTACCTCAAGGCCGTGATGTCTCAGTCTGGTCACTCCTCCGAAAGCGGAAACAAGTGAGGATACCTAGTCTTCATGTCTTCTTCAACTTCCCAAGTCATCTCCTCCACATTATCATTTCTCCAAAGTACTTTAACCGAAGCTACATACTTAGTTCTCAATCTCCGAACTTGTCTATCTACTACAGCAATGGGAGCTTCCTCATATGATAGCTATTCTGTAACCTGAACATCGTCAATTAGAACGACTCTAGAAGGATCTCCAATACACTTACGGATCATAGACACATGAAAGACTGGATGTACAGACTCCAAGTTGGAAGTCAAGCCTAACTCATATGCTACTTGGCCTACTCTGCGTATAATCTTATAAGGTCCAATGTACCGGGGCTAAGCTTTCCTTTCTTACTGAATCTCATAACGCCTTTCATCGGTGATACCTTTAGGAATACCCAGTCATCTACCTAAAGCTCCAAGTCTCGTCGTCGATTTTCTGCATAGGACTTCTGATGACTCTGAGCTGCTAATAGTCTTTCCCGTATAAGCTTAATCTTCTCAACTACCTGTTGTACCAACTGGGGTCCTCTTAACTTCGTTTCCTCAACCTCAAACCATCCGATAGGTGACCTATAATTCCGTCCGTAAAAAGCTCCATTTGGAGCCATCTGAATGCTGGAATGATAATTATTATTATATGCGAATTCAATAAGCGGAAGAACCTTCGAGAATTACTGTGTGACCGAGCTAAGAATCATTTCAAAAATAGGGACTCCAATAAACAAACCGAGCAAGAAGAACCTCAACACGTCATTCACATGATCATCGGAGGGGTCGATGTTCCTCAAGGCCCGATGTTAAAGCGCACCGATGTTAAAGCGCACCAAAGTATCCATCACAAGGGAGAAACGGAATCGAGATTACTTACTAGAAGGAACTTTGTCTTTCAGCGACTACGACGCTAAAGGAATCATGCAGCCTCATAACGATGCACTGCTAATATCTGTACTCATGAATAAATCTCGAGTTAAATGTGTGTTAATTGATCCAGGTAGCTCGGCCAACATCATTCGATTGAGGGTCATAGAACAACTCGGCCTACAACACCATATCGTGCATGCAGCCTGAGTGCTAAACGGATTCAACATGGCTTGTGAACTACTAAGGGAGAAATAACATTACCAGTAAACGCTGCCGGGACCGTCCAGGAAACCAAGTTTTATGTGATTGAAGAGGACATAAGGTACAATGCCATGTTCGGGAGGCCATGGATCCACAACATAAAGGCAGTGCCCTCGACCCTTCACCAGGTGTTAAAATTCCCAACGCCTAAAATGATCTACGGGGAGCAACCGGTCGCAAAGGAAATGTTTGTAGTCGAAGAAGTGATTTCGATATCAACACTGGCGACATCGAAGGAACCAAGTTCGAATACGAAGTAGAAAACTAAATAGCAATTATCGACACCAGCCACGACCCAATCGGATAAACCAAGGACCTATGAAGATGATGATTACGGGGTTCCAGATCTTTTATAGTACCCGATGATTTTGATGCTACAAAATCAATGGTCGAAGAGCTGGAGCAAGTCACATTGATCGAACATCTACCCGGTCGTAAGGTTTACATAGGTACGGGGTTAACCTCCGAGCTCGGGAAAAAACTTATTCAATTTCTCGTAGCTAACATAGATTGTTTTGCCTAGTCCTATCTCGACATGACAGGGATCCCACCGAGGATAACCACTCACAAGCTGAGCCTGGACCCGAAATTCCACATGGTCAAGCAGAAAAGGAGTCCCCAGTCCGAGATCAAACATGCTTTCATTAAGGATGAGGTAACTAAACTCCTTAAAATAGGATCCATTCGGGAAGTCAAATACCCAGAATAGTTAGCAAACGTAGTAATAGTCCTTAAAAAAAGGAACAAACTGAGAATGTGTGTAGATTATAATGATTTAAATAAGGCATTTCCCAAGGACTCTTTCCCTTTGCCTAACATCGATCGCATGATCGATGCCATGGCCGACCACGAGATCCTCAATTTTCTCGATGCCTACTTAGGGTACAACCAAATACGGATGAACCCGGATGATCAGGAAAAGACCTCCTTCATCACTAAGTACAGCACATACTGCTATAACGTGATGCCATTTGGATTAAAATATGCTGGTGCCACTTACCAACGCCTAGTAAATCGGATGTTCGAAGAACAAATAGGGAAATTCATGGAAGTTTACGTAGATGATATGTTGGTTAAGTCCCTACGAGCAGAGGACCATTTAAAGCATTTGCAGGAAACCTTCAGTATATTGAAGAAGTACAACATGAAGCTGAATTCGGAGAAATGTGCATTTGGAGTCGGATCAGGTAAATTTCTCGGGTTCATGGTATCCAACCGAGGAATCGAGATCAACCCCGACAAGATCAAAGCTATTGAGGATATCACGGTAGTGGACAACGTGAAGGTCGTGCAAAGGCTAACCAGGCGCATTGCCGCACTGGGGCGATTCATCTCGAGGTCCTCCGATAAGAGCCACCGATTTTTCTCGTTGCTGAAAAAGAAAACAACTTCACATGGACCCCGGAATGTCAACGGGCCTTGGAAGAACTTAAGCGATATCTACTGAGCCCGCCACCGCTCCACACACCGAACGCAGACGAACAACTATACATATACTTGGCAGTATCAAAAAATAGCGGTAAGTGGAGTCCTAGTCCGGGAAGAACAAGGTACACAATTTCCAATTTATTATGTTAGCAGAACCTTAGGTGAGGCCAAAACTAGATACCCTCACCTAGAAATATTGGCGCTCACTTTGCTAAGCACCTCTAGGAAACTAAAACCGTATTTTCAATGCCATCCTATATGTGTTGTGATAACTTACCCATTGCGAAATATAATGCATAAACACGAACTCTCGGGGCGATTTGCCAAATGGGCAGTGGAAATCAGTGGGTATGACATTGAGTATCGACCCCGGACAACCATTAAGTCTCAAATTTTGGCAGATTTAGTGGCCGACTTTATGCCGGCCCTAATACCCGAGGTCGAAATAGAGTTGTTGGGATGTCTTCGGGAATCTGACCCTCTTTACGGACAGTGCCTCGAACGCAAAAGGTATGGACTTGGCATCGTACTAAAGCCACCCACAGGCAATGTAGTTGCACAATCCATTAAAAATATGAAATTGACTAACAACGAGGCCGAATATGAGGCCATGATTGTAGGTCTCGAACTGGCCAAAAGCTTGGGGGCGGAGGTGATCGAACCTAAGTGCGACTCCCTCCTTGTGGTGAACCAAGTTAATGGAACGTTCGAAGTTAGAGAAGAACGAATGCAAAGGT
Source organism: Nicotiana attenuata (assembly GCF_001879085.1). Classification (NCBI taxonomy): domain Eukaryota; kingdom Viridiplantae; phylum Streptophyta; class Magnoliopsida; order Solanales; family Solanaceae; genus Nicotiana; species Nicotiana attenuata. The sequence continues at coordinate 7,192 of NW_017672681.1, forward strand.
ACCTAGATAAGTTGTAGGCAACATTACATCGGTTCAAAGAGTGGACTTTGCAGCACGTACCTCGAGATCAAAATAGCGAGGCTGATGCCCTTACGAACTTAGGATCGTCGGTCGAAGACGACAAGCTCAACTCGGGGGTAGTCGTACAGCTCATAAGATCGGTAGTAGAAGAAGGTCACACTGAAATAAACTTCACAAGCTTGACTTGGTATTGGAGAAACAAATATGTAAAATATTTGAAGACCGGGAAACTGCCCTCAGATCCAAAACAATCGAGGACCCTGCGCACAATGGCAGCCTGATTTAGCTTGTCCGAAGACGGAACCTTGTTCATAAGAATGTTCGATGGCCCACTAGCAATATGTTTGGGACCGGGAGATACCGATTACGTTCTGAGGGAAGTCCACGAGGGCACCTGCGGAAATCATTCAGGCGTTGAATCATTGGTTCGAAAGGTAATCAGATCTGGCTATTACTGGATCAACATGGAAAAAGATGCAAAGGAGTTCGTACGATAATGTGATGAATGCCAAAGACATGCCCCGATGATTCACCAACCCGGGGAGCTGCTGCATTCGGTCTTTTTACCATGGCCATTCATGAAATGGGGAATGGACGTCGTTGGCCCTCTTCCATGGGCACCCAATAAGGCTCAATTTATATTATTTATGGCTGACTATTTATCTAACTGGGTTGAAGCACAAGCGTACGAAAAGGTCAGGGAGAAGGAAGTCATTGACTTCATTTGGGACCATATCATATGTCGGTGAATGCCATCCGAAATCGTATGTGACAACGGGAAACAATTTATCGGTAGCAAAGTGACCAAGTTTTTCAAGGATCATAAGATCAAAAGGATCATGTCAACACCTTATCACCCTAGTGGGAACGGACAAGCCGAATTGACCAACAAAACCATACTCCAAAACCTCAAAAAGAGATTAACCGATGCCAAAGGAAAATGGAAGGAAATCCTACCGGAAGTCCTGTGGGCATACCGTACGACCTCAAAGTCCAGTACCGGGGTCACCCCGTGCTGGTTTACGGCGCCGAGGCTCTAATACCAATCAAAGTCGGTGAACCAAGCATTAGATTCTGATATGCAATGAAGGAATCAAATGACGAGGCCATGATTATAAGACTGGAGCTATTAGATGAAAGGCGCGAAGCCGCCCTCGTCCGGTTGGCTGCCCAAAAATAGCAGATCGAGAGATATTACAATCGAAGGGCCAACCTCCGACATTTCACTATCGGGGACTTAGTACTAAGAAAGGTCATACTAAACACCCGAAACCCGAACGAAGGGAAGTTAGGGCCGAACTGGGAAGGACCGTACCAAATTCTCGAGATGACAGGAAAAGGATCGTACAATGAATGGTTAAAGGCTACCGAATAACTGGAACATAACTCATTTGAAGCGATACAGCTGTTATGGTACGACCCCATTCATTTTCTTTTTACTTATTTTTTGAACCGACACTTGCAGGTAACTAATAAGAAGCGGTACAGATTTTTAGGTCTGAAAGCACGCGTTGCACTCTTTTTCCCTTGAACCGGTTTTATCCCAAATGGGTTTTCCGGCGAGGTTTTTAACGAGGCAACAGTAGATCGTGCTAACTTAGAATAGAAGGACGGTCACCAATCGGTGTTAAAGATCGCATCAACAATATCCGAGGCTTCTCTCTATGATCAACCTTGAATACTAGGGGGAATGACCCTCGGATATCAACTTTAGCAAGGGAAGTACTTCGTGATGGAAGGGTCTCGATAGGTAGGATTTATTGTAAGGGCCAAATGGCAGAACCGTGCCCGCATAGATTGCTTGAGCCCTGACACAAAACATGTACAAATATATTACTGTTATGCACAAGAATAAAGAGAAGTTTCTTCCTTGCAATCATATTGCCTTTTAAAAATCTTTTCTTTACATTCCATACGGAATTCCCTACTTCTGATCCCCTAAAAGTAACGAGCTTATGGGCGGCAATAACCAGAGATCGAACAATCACTCTCTCACTCGGGGACTGCCGTCCAAAAACAAACTCGAACTGTCCAAGCTATTAAACCTCGGGGACATAAGACCTATCAAGAAACCCTCGAATTTTAAAGGCCACAGCCACCTCCACTCGGGGACTGTTATCTTGGGCAAGCCCGGATAACTCGGGAAAGCAAGCCCACTGGGCGACGCCCGAACTAAAAGGCTACGGCCACATTAACACGATTCATAGACGTCCGAGACCTGTAACGAAAACAAGGCCTTCAAAAAAAAAATTTCATAAGCGTTTCTAGAGTTTACCCTCAGCAGACTATTACATAAAAAATAGTCTAAATACTTGGGAGAAAAAAAAACTATCGGTCACACCGAACCCTCACGATGCCTTAAAACGACATAAAGTTGAAGGCAAGGTTTCTTCAAGTTTTTGAACAAAACCTAACTATTTCATGCTAAGGCATTTAGATCCTTACAAATAAAAGTACATAAGATATTGAGTATCGACCCTCGGTAGACTATGACATAAAAAATTTAAATTACTTACTTCGGGAGAAAGTTTCCGGTAACACCAAACCCCCAAGACGCCTTAAAACAGAATAATGTAAAGGCAAGGTTTGTTTGAAACTTCAAACATAACCTAATTATTTCATGCCAAGACATTTCGATCTTTGTAAACACAAAATAAAGCAAAGGAAAAAATTCGAAAGCTGTGAAAGGGAAAGAAAGCCTTATATATTTATCTGAAATCCTTTTTACAAGCGCCAAATGGCCCCGATACAGAATTCTACAACGGCCAAAACGGACTTAAAAAATAAAAGACAAAAACGTCTAAGGCCTAATCTTTATCGGGGGTCGCGTCGTCGCCTTCGGGGTCTCTGCCACCTTCGGTCTCATCCGAATCTTCAGACCCCTCGGAATCCTCCTCCTCGGGATAAGCCAGCTTCCTGGACTTGGCTTGAGATACCTTGGCATTCTCGATTTCAGCCAACAGGTCAAAACTCCGAGCTTGAACTCCCTTGAGGGCTTCCCTTCAGGATTGTCACTTCATATGCTCCACCATATTCCTCGCTTAGTCCTGAGCTGCCTTGGCATAGGCCTTATGCTAGGCCACCTTCTCATCAGCCTCGGCCTTGACCACAACAATCTCCGACTTGGTCGCCTCAAGTTCCTTGGCCAGATTCTCTTGTCCGAAAACCGCCGAGCTCAACTGAGACTGGATATCCTCGATATTTTTGGCCAGAGTCGAGGACTTTTTCTCTGCAGCCCGGAGCTTTACCTCATTCAACGTCAGTTGTGCCTGGACAGTCTCCTTTTTCGAGGCTAGGAGGTCCATGTTTTTCTTCCATTCCTCGGCCTCAGCTTTTACCGTATCCACCTCCTAACTCACATCTATACCGTTGCAGGTAAGCAAGTATGACGATCATAGAAACTAAAGGCACAGTGTTGAACTGCAAAAGAGAGCTGCAAAAAATCTTCTACAAAAATTGGTCAGGAACCAAGTTCCTGTACCACAGGTTATTAGTAATGTGTTTTTCGCATGCTTTTTCAAATAGTTGACAAAATTAATTCAACCGCCACATTATCCAACCTTTTCAGAGTCTACATGTCACGTCTTGTCTTTCAAATCCTTTCACCTCCTCTGCACGTTACATATTCCCATAAACCTACCGCCATTCAAAATCCTTCAGAACCCGTTCCGCTTCCCTCTCATTATTAGCTCCTCTTCCCATAAAACCCTCTTTCTCACAGAAGTCCTGAACCTTCATTTCCTCTATATCTCTATGATTTCCTCTGCTCTTCTCTCACACCAAAATTTCTCTACCAAATCTCCCTACAATGGCAAATGAACTATCTTCTCCTTCTCCTGCTATCAACACCACTCCCACCTCCCTATCTTCCTCTACGACACCACCAGAAACCCACTCCTCTATTATTCCCAATACTACAGCACCTACACATGTTTCCTCTTCATCTCTTATCACATTTTCTTCTCTGTCAAAATCTATCTCCCTTCCATGTGTTGAAAACCCCATTTCTCCCCCTTCTTCTGATCTCACCAAAAAACACTTAGAAAGTGTTACCCCTCAGTTATCAAAAGTCTCTGAGGATGATCTTGATCAATATTTGAACTCCTCCATTTTAGACTCAGTGGCTCCCATGTAGTCACCGGAGAAGGAAGCAGCACACAATATCATGGCTATTACTGCTGAGAGTCTTCTGAATGAATGAGCCTTCCTTGTGTCTGAGTCTAAGGGGGAAGAAACTTTTTTTCTAGGGGATGAAAGAGCCTTGGTACTTTTCGAGTCTCCAGTCCATGAAACAGTCATAGAAAAACCTAGTGGAGAACCTGATTATCTTCCAGTTGAAACGACTCAGTATCCTCTTGTTTACCCTAAGCCCTTGGACTCCATTCCACCAGTGAGGTCCCTATTGATGAAGATGATATGGTTCTCAGCGTGCGGTTTAAGATGCGCAAATCAGCAGTGACTCCCGAATCCTCTTCCAAGCGTCCCACTACCAGATTGCAGCAGAAAGAGGCTTTCGAGTCTGCTTTAAAGAAAAGCAAGAGGAGTATCAAGAAAAAGAAGAAGAGGTTGATGAAAGAAGGGGAGTTTGTGAATGACAAAAGTATTCTAGTGGTTGAGGTTGATGAAGATGCTGTAGAGGAAACTAGTTCCTTAGTAAAACGATCTACGAAAATCCAGAAGTCTGTAAGTGGAGCTTTCGATGAAGCTGTTGAAAATCAACGTGGGTCATCTATGAAGATTAGTAGTAAATCTAAGAAGGTTGTAGTTGAGCAAGCTATGTCTGAAGGAGATACTGTGGGGATTGTAAACTGAAAAGGGAAGGTTGCTAAGGAGTCCAGAAAATGAAAACGGGAAACTGTAGGGGCACCTGGTTCTATGAAGGCCATGCCTAGTGACAGTGGTCTCTGGAAGGAGAGATTAATAACTTAGAAAGTCTTGTGGGGTCGCATGTTTGATCCGGCAATCTCAGAGATGGCAGGTATGAGGCAAGTTCTGGAGATGGTGGAATTTCAACAATGGGAACATTTGTTTCAAGAGGATGTGCCTAAGGTGTACGAAGATGCGGTACAAAACTTCTACGCATCTCTTTTCACTGTTGAGGGGGATCACATATGTGTACTAGTAAATGGAGTAGACATTGTGCTTGACGTTTCAGCATTGGGAAAGGTTCTCCAAATTCCATGTGAAGGGGTGTCCTCAGTCAAGGGTGCCTATGGTGCTAACTTTAGGAGAGCTATCATAAAAGAACAAGCTGTCCAGCAGGGGGAACGGGTGCATAAGAAGGCACTACTGCCTGAGTATCAGCTTCTCTTTGAGTTGGCCAATAAGGTGCTTTTACCTCGTGCTGAGAGGCGGTCTATCGCTTCAAAGTCTGATCAAGTCTTAATGGAAGCTCTTGATGAGTTTGTCCTGATCAATCTGCCAACAATCATGATAGAACATATGCAAAGGGTGGCAAACTTTAAAGGTGGCAATCACGGGCTTCCATATGGCTTTCTCCTCACTCGAGTGTTTCAGTTTTACAAAGTTCCTCTGGCCAATCCTAAAGTGGGCACCCGTAAGCAAACCTTCTCCAAAACCACTCTAGAAGAGTGTGAATGTGTAGAAAAGGTTGGTGGAAGCACCTCGACCATCTCTCAGCTGATCAATGCACAAAATGTTGTTGCCGAAGAGATTAGGAGGTTAAGGGCTGAAAATGCCATACTGGAAACTCAGCTTAGTCAAGCTGCTGGGGCACCTAGTTCTATTAATTCTTCCCATGAAGAAGTTGCCCGCTTGACCAAGGAAAATGATGAGCTTTGCGCAAAACTGCATGAAGAACAGTTATCTGCAAATGCCCGTATGGACCTGGTTCTCAAAACCATTGCTGCCTCTCTCTCCAAGCCTTCCTCTTCTAGTGCCCCTTAGAAATCTCTCAGTGACCAGTTGTCTTCGTTCAATATGTTTTGTGGCTGTTGTTTTTGTTTTGTTTATCTTTTTGATGGCATGTTGGATTTCACTGTTACTGCTCCTGTTTAATCAGTCCATTTTCATTTCAATGACACAACTCTTCTTTTTTGCTTGTACAATGTTGTTTTCCTTTTGCTTCTCTTTTCTGTCATCTTATATGCACATATGTGGCATGAGTTGGCTATGTTAGACTTCTTTATGCTGTTTGCCTGCTTGTGTATTTTTAATGATGCCAAAAGTGGGAAGATTGTATAGTATAAAGGCAATGGAAGGCATTGTTTGTAATATCTGATTATGGGGGATTCAAAGTCAGGGGGAACTTGTGGAGTTCCTAAAACCTCATCTAGTTATTTCTACTCTAATCACATATTATCAGGGGGAACTTGTGGAGTTCTTGTTACCTCATCTAGTTATTTCTACTCTAATCACATGTTATCAATGTCTAAGTTTGTCATCATCAAAAAGGGGGAAATTGATGGGTTGTCAATGTATTTGCCTTATGTTTTGATGATCTAACAAACTTACTGTTAAGAACCAGAAAGGGAACCTGACACTTGGTACACATTACAAATAAACGAAGTCCAGTCTGAACTCCAGCCAATGTGAACTGCTGCAAATAAAGAGAAAAGAGGAACACAACAGGGACCTGATCCCTGGATGTTCTCAGACAGAAGTATAAGTCAACTATACAGCTGGAAAGCAACTGCAGAAAGTACCTGCCTGCAACTGTACACGCGACAGTGCAGCAGTCACTTCCCACTGGGAAGAGGCGTGTACCAACCATGAAATGACATCATCCTTGGGATGTATTTGGTAAGTATAACAACATGGTGAAAGGCACAACTTACTCACTGGAGCATTTAGTGATATTCTCTCAAGCATTAAGGAGTCGATCCAGCATTGAAGTCACAAGTGCGTTAAGAACAAGAAGACAACTCCACTAAAGGATCAGTTCCACAATGAGTCTATGTGTATCCGTAGTTGAGTTGTAATCTTGTTATTTGTTCTTCATTGTAACTCCTATCTTGCTTTCTTAGAAGCTTTATTTTAGGAAACTCAAAATCATAAACCTTCTGAGTTTGTGTTGTGACTAGAGTTAGTCATAAGTTAAACGTCTTTGTAACCAGTGAGTGACAAAGTGGCTTGTGTGATCATGCCCAACTATGCCTTATAAAAAGGACTAAGCGGTCGTTGCAAATATAATCCGGTTTACAAGTCCGGAGTCAAATCCCACAGAGAACTAAGGCTTAGTGATAACTAGAGATTTTAACGTGTTTTACGCTCCTTCTTGCTTACGCTTTGGTTATAAATTGTTACAAAATAGTCCCAAAAGGCTCATAAGTGTGCTTGATTGCAGGTTTGATCGACAAAGTGCGAAATGTCAAAGATCGGCTCAAAGGGAGTGAAACTTGCTCAAGTATCAAAGACAAGGCAAACTAAGGGCAAAAAGGCCTAGTGCGGCCGTATTTGACTTTGTGCGGTCCGCACTAGGTAGATTCAGAGAGATGGCAAAACCAGGCTTCAGGCAACGCGGCCGCATTACACATTGCGCGGTCCGCGGTGAAGGCTCCACGGTCGCACTACCACTTTGTGCGGTCCGCGAAAGAGAGATTCAGAGAGTTAAAATTTGCCATGGTTCAAGCTGTGCGATCATACTTGTGCAGACCGCGTTAGAGACCTCCGCGGCCACGGTCCATTCTACACGGTCCGCGGAGCCCAAGTTCAGAGAGCCCAGATTTGAAGTCCAAGAGCCTAGTGCGGCCGCGGTCCATTTGTGCGGCCCGCATTGACCCCGCAGGGGCATTTTTGTCCAGTTTTTCCAGCCTAGTATAAATAGAACATTTTACCATTTTTAGGTCATCAGTTATTTTCCAGACTTTGAGTTGCGCTCGTGAGACTCATTTTGTAGCTAGTTTTAACAATATATTCTCTTGTATTTACTTTAGTGTGTAATTAATATGTTGTCTTCTTCATCTATTTCTCTATTTTCTTGTTCAAGCATGAGTAGCTAAACTCATTAGCTAGGGTTGTGGCTCAACCCTAGTGTGGGTAATTGATGGGTGTTGTGATTTAAGGTTAGATTGACTATGGGTGTTTGTATTTGGGTCAATTTTATGAATTGGTGGTAGCAAACACTGGTTTGTGCTAAGTTGATTTGGCTCTTCTTGAGAGAGAGAGCCTAAGTCTCAAATATTGACCCAACAAGGAATTGGGATGGACTCAAGAGAATTGATAGTCCCAATTAAAGGGTTAAACCTCGAGAGAGTAATTACCCGGCTTGAACCTTAGTTGCTTGAGCTAATTTGCCTACCCATTTGGTCTCGAGAGAATCAATTGGGCAAAATCACTCTCTCTACCGAGAGGTGTGAGAGTGGGTAAAATTGTGCAACGGTTATACATATTTTCCCAATCATGTCAATTAAGCCTTAGAAACAATTACCCGTCAATTAGCCACCTAGGTGGAAGTCACTACCCTAGTGCCCCTCAATCCATTAGATACAACTCTTAGCAATTATCTCTTAGCGTAATCTAGATTCAAATCTAATTAGTAGTTTTACAATAGTAGTTTATAAAAGAAAACCCAAAAATGTTGGAAGTGACATTTGGAACAAGTACACGATTCTAGACTGAATAGATACATCAACTCCCTTTCTAGCTCCCTGAGGAATTCGATCCCGACCCTCATATCGGGTAAAAGCTATTGCGACCCTCTCTTGCTACCTTTTATTGGTGCAGAGTAGGCAGCGATCACTTAGCTATAGTTGTTATCACCAAGAACACAAGTTTGAACAATTCCTATTGGCCCAAGTTCAGATAAAGTTTTGAAGATTGACAAATGAACTCAGTCATGGACTAGGTTCATCATGAGAGACACAGTGGTTATCTACTTATACATGTGAGATGCACGTGAAGAAGATAAGTCTCAAGGATCAACAACAATATCTTCTGAACTGATCGAAAAGGTTGCATAAAGGATAAGGAGATTGAGGCTCCTTATGTGAAGAGAACTAAATCCGGATCAAGAATAAGGGTTGGAGTTTGTATTGTTCTGGGAATCGAATTCGATGAAGGATCAGCAATTGAGTCTAAATCAAACTCTGATTACTAACTCTTTAAATAACTATGATTGTTCTCTTTTACAGGGGTTGCACATACGCAGAAGTTAATCTAAATTGAGAGTAAAAGAGCTAGGCAATTTTGCAAGCAATTTATGTGTGATTCAAGTGTGCATTCCTGAAGCTACATGAACCAGATTGAAGAACCAATTCTATTGTGTTTATTCTTATTCTAGTTCAATTGTAGTAGGTGGTTTAAAGTTGTACCTTTCCAGCTTTCATAGAAGCAATTGTATTAGGTACTTTGAGTGTTCAAGTTAGAGTTAACTTGAAAGTGTCGCAGCAGTTGAGGTTGTGTGCCACACTGGGATTAGAGTTTAATCCTTAGGTTTACAAGAGTTTTGTAAATGCTGTTTTTGGCTCAGTGATTTTAGTGGAAGTTTGGGAAAATCCTACTGAGTAGTAGGTCGTGGTTTTTTCACCTTTTGAGCCAGGTATTTTCCACGTAAAAATCTCTGTGTTCTTTAATTTATGCACTCTTAATTCCGCAAACAGTAGTAGTTAGTATACCTAGAAGAACCAGGCTCTTCTAGAACGAAAATTGGGTACCACACAAATCACCCCCCCCCCCCTCTTGTGTGGTATTGTCGTTTAGAACATCAATTGGTATCAGAGCAGGTTATCCTTGAAGAGGCTAACACCTTAGGAAAAGATCAACATAAGTGCACCACCTAGGAACTGGGAAGGGCAATCCACTGCTAGACCTCCACTTTTCAATGGTCAGTACTACTCTTGGTGGAGGAACAGGATGAGAGATCACATCATAGGGGAAGACTATGAACTTTGGGACATAGTCACTGATGGTCCCCTAGCAACCACAAAGAAGAATGTTGAAGGAGTTGATGTGCCAAAGACAAGGGCTGACTGTACGGCTGAAGATCTGAGAAAGTGGGAGAAAAATGTTAAGGCCAAGAAATGGCTGGTGTGTGGACTAGGTCCAGATGAGTACAGTAGGATCCAAAACTGTACTACTGCTAAAGAGATATGGCACACTTTGCAAGTGGCCCATGAAGGAACACCTCAAGTGAAAAGATCAAGAGGAACATTGCTGTATTCTCAATATGAGAATTTTACTATGAAGGAAGAAGAAACTATCCAGGAGATGTATACTAGGTTCACTACACTAACAAATGAACTTAAGTCTCTTGGAAGGGTTATTCTTGAAGAAGACAAGGTTGAGAAAATTCTGACAAGGGTTCCGCCAGTCACATGGGAAAGCAAAATCACTGCTATTCAGGAATCCAAGAATATTGCTACTCTCAGACTTGATGAACTGATTGGAAATCTGACTGCTTATGAAATGAGAAGGCAAACCATGAAGATGGATACACCCAAGAAGGAGAGAAGCTTAGCTCTCAGAATTGCTGAAGGTTCAATTCTGGAAGATGATGAGATGGCTATGATCACTAGAGATTTTAAAAATTACCTGATGAGAGGAAAGGGTTCTTCAAGAGGTACAACCTTCAACAAGACAAGAGCTCCTGAGAAACAGACCAATGAGGGTTGCTACAAATGTGGTAAGACTGATCACATGATCAAAAACTGCCCTCAATGGGAAATTGAGTGGAAGAAAGAAAGAACTGGACGAAGGAACAGGTTCAACCAAAAAGAAACAAAGGTTCAACCAAGGCTATGGTTGCTGCTTGGGGAGAAACCTCAGATGAAGACTCAGAAGATGAAGCTGAAGAACAGCAAGCACTGATGGCCATTGGAGAGTCAGATGATGAACAAGAGGTAAGTATTCTTCATCTTAAAGACAAGATTAAATTCTTGTTTGGCTGAGCTATTACTAGATTTCATTGATGAATCTGAAATAATTAACAATGAGAAGGAAGTTCTGTCTAGGGAATGTGTGATCCTAAAAGCAAAATGCAAAAGTCTAGAGTCTAGGGCAAATGAGAGTGATAACAAAAATGCTGAGTTGAAGAACCAGGTTCTTGAACTTGACAACAGTGTCCTAGAACTTAGGTCTGAAAACCTAAAACTGAAATTAGGAACAGGAAAGAAGAAAGCTAATCACACATATCTCACTCTAGAAGAAAATTTGGGAAAAATGAAAGATGAATTGTATAAGAAAGATGAATTCATCAAAGGCTTAAAGGAAGATCTAGGAAAGGTGAAACATGAACTAGACAGAACTTGCAAGTGGAACAAGGCTTCTGATGCACTCTCCTGGCTGCAAGAGCATCACAATAGCAACAAAAGAGGACTTGGCTATGGGACTCAAGCTCCAAAATGGGATCCTAAAAGCAAGTACCTCACACTTCCGGAAAATAAAATCTGCACACACTGTGGTAAGACTGGCCATTACAAATATGAATGTAAGGCAAAAGAACAAGCCAGTCAAAAGAACAAAGCTTTTGTTCAAGAAAAAATTAAGCTGCCTGGATGGGCAAGAAGGAATTTGATTCACCCTTTTGCTTATAGAAAGGGACCCAAACTAGTTTGGGTTCCTAAGACTAACCCCTGATTTCCTTTTGCAGGTCCAAGTGAAAGGGAGGAGCCAAATATGGTATATGGATAGTGGCTGCTCAAAACATATGACTGGAGACAAGGACCAGTTCCTTCCACTTGAGAACTTAAAAGGAGGTAATGTCTCCTTTGGTAATGGAAAGAAAGGTGAGATCATTGGGGTTGGAAAGGTAGGCAAAACAGATTCTCATTCCATAGAGAATGTCTACCGGATAGATGGCTTGAAATATAGCCTAATAAGTGTGTCACAACTGTGTGACAGAGGTAACCTTGTGGCTTTTACCTCCACCAAATGCTTTGTGATTAACCTTACCACTGACAAGATTGTTTTGCAGGGAAAAAGAGTTAACAATATTTACATTGTAGATTTGTCCACTCTTTCAGAAAATGAACTCACTTGTTTGAGTGTGTTGGTTAATGATCCCCTCCTGTGGTACAAAAGACTTGGTCATGCAAGTCTAAATTAGCTTAACAAATTAGTCTCTAAAGACTTGGTGATAGGGTTACCTAATATCAAGTTCAAGGAAGACAAAGTTTGTGAGGCATGTGCAAGGGGGAAGCAGGTAAGGTCATCCTTCAAAAGCAAGAAAATGGTAAGTACAACCAAGTCGTTGGACCTGGTCCATATGGATCTATGTGGTCCAATGAGAACCATGAGCAGAGGTGGAAAGAGATATGTAATGGTGCTAGTTGATGATTATTCTAGATTTACCTGGGTTCTATTTCTAACCTCCAAAGATGAAGCATTTGACATGTTTTCTGCATTTGTTAGAAAAACTCAGAAACAATTAGGAAATCAACTTGCCTCCATTAGGTCTGATCATGGAACTGAATTTGAAAACTCAAAGTTTGCTGAATTCTGTGATGAAAATGGTATAGATCATAATTTCTCTGCCCCTAGGACCCCTCAGCAAAATGGAGTAGTTGAAAGAAAGAATAGAACTCTTGAGGATATGGCTAAAACCATGTTACTCTCTAGTAAATTGCCTCACAGCTTCTGGGCAGAGGTTGTAAACACTGCATGTTACATAATAAATAGATGCATGACTAGACCTCTTGTTGAGAAAACTCCCTATGAGTTACTTAAAGGGAGAAAACCAAACATATCTCATCTTAGGACATTTGGTTGCAAGTGCTATGTGCACAATAATGGAAAAGACTCCCTAGGTAAGTTTGATCCCAGAAGTGATGAGGGAGTGTTCTTGGGATATTCTTCACATAGCAAAGCATATAAAGTGTTTAACAAAAGAACTTTGTGTGTTGAAGAAAGTGTGCATGTAGTATTTGATGAAACTAACATTCTTTCTGAGAGACAAGAACATGAAGATGAAGCCATTGGATTGGTAAAAGACTTGACTGAAGCATCAACTCAGGTTAAAGTGGCACCAACAGAAGGAACATGTGTTAGAACGGTTCTTCCATACAGGGCAACCTGACAGGGGAAGAAATCAAAGAGGAATTGAGATAAACTTCTTAAAGGAACCTGTTCATGATCCTGTTCCTCAGCAAATGGCAGAATCTAGCAGAAGCCAGTTGGTTGTGAAACCTCACAAGTATCAAAGTTCTCATCCCATTGAGAACATTCTCATTGATCCAATATCTGGAGTTAAAACCAGATCACAATTAAAGAATTTGTGTGCTTTTGATTCTTTTCTATCTATCATTGAACCTAAAAATATTGTTGAGGCTTTGCAGGATGCAGATTGGGTGAATGCAATGCAGGATGAGCTTAACCAATTTGAAAGGAGTCAAGCTTGGCACCTAGTACCAAGACCCAAGGACAGATCAGTCATTGGTACAAAATGGGTCTTCAGGAACAAACTTGATGAAGATGTAACAGTTACAAGGAACAAGGCAAGATTGGTGGTCCAAGGTTACAGCCAGGAGGAGGGCATAGACTATGATGAGACTTTTGCTCCAGTTGCAAGACTAGAGGCAATCAGACTCCTCATAGCCTCTGCAGCACACATGGAATTCACTCTTCATCAGATGGATGTCAAAAGTGCCTTCCTTAATGGCTACCTAAAAGAAGAAGTGTTTGTGAAACAACCTCCAGGATTTGAAAGCAAGGAATGTCCTGAGCATGTTTACAAGTTAGACAAAGCTCTATATGGGCTCAAGCAGGCCCCAAGAGCTTGGTATGAACGGCTATCAAAATTCCTACTGGAGCATGGTTACAAAAGAGGTAAAATTGATAGTACCTTATTCTTAAGGGAAAAAGGTAAGGATCTCCTTGTTGTGCAAATCTATGTTGATGACATAATCTTTGGGGCCACCACTGATAAGTTAAGTAAGGACTTTGCAAAATTAATGGGGAGTGAGTTTGAAATGAGCATGATGGGTGAGCTTAACTTCTTCCTAGGGTTGCAAATCAAACAAAGTCAAAATGAAACCATGATTCATCAGCAGAAGTATACAAAAGAACTAATCAAAAAGTTTAAAATGGAGGATTCTAAAGAAATAGATACACCTATCGCAACTGCCACCAAATTAGATGTTGATGAACCTGGTTTATCAGTTGATTAGAAGTTGTATAGGGGTATGATTGGTTCACTCTTGTATCTTACTGCCAGCAGACCTGACATTGTTTTCAGTGTAGGACTTTGTGCTCGTTTTCAGGCAAATCCAAAAGAGTCTCACTTGACTGCTGTCAAGAGGATATTGAGATATCTCAAAGGCACTACTGATTTTTGTCTTTGGTTCCCTAAAGGTTGTAATTTCAATCTAGTAGGATATGCTGATGCTGATTATGCAGGTTTCCTAGTGGATAGAAAAAGCACCTCTGGTATGGCACACTTCCTTGGTTCATGTCTTTTTTCGTAGGCTACCAAAAAGCAAAATTCAGTGGCCTTATCCACTGCTGAAGCTGAATATGTGGCTGCAGTTTCTTGTTGTGCTCAATTGGTATGGATCAAACAACAGTTGGTAGATTTTGGAATTGAAGTGGGATGTATACCAATATTTTGTGATAACACTAGTGCTATAAGTATGACAAAGAACCCTGTTCATCATAAAAGGACCAAGCACATAGATGTTAGACACCACTTCTTAAGAGATAACTATGAGAAAGGATTAATCTCAATAGAATTCTGTGCTACTGATAAACAAATAGCTGACATCTTCACTAAAGCACTGAATAGGGAAAACTTTGAGAGGAACAGGTTAGAATTAGGGATGATTAAGATCACCTAAAAGAACCAATTCAGAATGCAATGAAAAAAAATTTGGTTAGAAGTTCTGACTTTATGTAAATATCTAGACTAATTCTTACTCAGTCTCATACTCTAATCAGTATACTCCTGTGACATGTGTTTATATTAATTCACTGATCCCTTACAAAGTTTTTTTTCTATTCTGACATTTGAGGCATAATCAAGAGAAGTTCTACTTGAAGAACCTGGTTCATCAGTATACGCTCATGAGAAAGTTCAGGTATGTTTCTATACTTTGCACAATTAGAAAGATTAATTTTCCAATCATGAGCAGAAGTCCTATTGTCACCAAACTCCCAAAAATTATATCCGTTGAGCATTGAACCAGTTTCTTTCTCCTAGAATTCTAAGGAAAACGGGATTCTTGCCTAAAAACTAGCGTCGCCTATTAATCACTAAGAGACCGGAGTTCTAAAGTGATTAGACTCCTGATTGACTACTGCAAAAAGGTTGTCGTTACTGTACTTAATCATAACCCTCTTTAAATACACTCCACATACTCCCTTTTAGTCCATAACCGTCATTAATCTCTCCCAAGTTCTGATCATCCTCTTTCTCTCCAAAATTTCCAAAATTCCCAAAATTCTTCAGAAATCCTTCACCATGACAAACCCTCAAGATAAACCTGGAACTCCCCCACCAGTGTCTCCCTCAAACACATCCTCAACTACACCCCCTAGTGAAAACCCCAAACCTAGGTTTCGCCAGCAGAAAATGTTGGCAAGAAAAACTGTAGCTACTGGTTCTCTGAGAACATCCCTAAATGAAAAGTTGAGAGCTAGCCAGAAGAAAGAGAGCCCTGCTAAAGAATCTGACTCAAGTTCTGAGTCTGAAACATTTATCTCTGCAAGCGAAGGAGAAGAACGTGGGTCTTCTGACACTGACAAAAAACAAGAAACCCCTGGTGAGGTAAATACCTGTTTTGTGTTTTCTGATGTGGTAGAAACGGTGGAAAATAGGTTTGTGTTGGTTGGGTCTGTGAAAGATGTGAAGGAGGCTGAGTCTAGTAGAAGGGGAAAGAAAAGGAAAGACAAAATGCTTGCAATCTGTGGAGGGGTAGAGGAAAGTGGCACCAAGTTAGGGGGAAGTGGGTCCGGTGAGGCTGCTGAAGGTCTTGTTCATTTGAGTGAACAACAAGATGAACCTAGTTCATTTGTTGAAAAAACCCTGGCTGACATCTTGAAGAAGGTTGGGGCCAGCTATGATCCAAAGAAGCGCAAGGCTTCTTCCCTAAAAGCTCCAACTGCTTCCAAGCCAGCAAAGAAAAGCAAAGTGTCATCTCCTAAGTCTACTGTCCCTTCAAAGGGAAGAGCAACTAGAAGCAGGGTTAAACAAAGTGAGGAAGAGTTGCAGAAAGCACTGGAAGAAAGCAGGAAGAAAAAGAGGGAAAAAGGAAAGGCAAAAGTTGTGGAGAGTGTTGAGGTTGTAGAAGAAGAAGAAGAACATCAAGAAAGAGGACCAACTGAAAAGGTTCCAACACCCAAACCAAAGAGTTCCAAGACTTCGACCAAGAAGTCATCCTCTGTACCTGCATCTGCTGAGCCCTCGTTGGCTAAAAGAACTAGATCTGCTGTGAAGGGAAAACAAAAGAAAATTATTGAAGAAGAAGAATGGAGTGGAGAAGAAGAAGAGGAGGAGTCTGAGAAAGAACAGGATAGATTTGCCATTTTTGGCAGGAGAAAGATCTTGAAAGGCAGGTTGTTGAAAGACCTGGAGGAGCCAGGTATGATAAGATTGGTGGATGCCCTAGCTGCCCAAGGATGGAAGGACATGGTCCTTCAATTGGATGGGAAACTGGCCAGGAAGGAGCTGATTGAGTTCATGGCCAATGCCACTGTCAAGAATGGGGTTGTCACCAGCATGGTGAAAGGAGTAAAGGTGCAGTTTGATGCGCCTAAATTGGGTGAGATTCTAGACATTCCCAGTGTGGGATATGATGATTACACTAGGCAAAGGTGGCCTTGTCTGGATTCTCTTCCTACTGCACTCCAAATCACCAGAAACTTTTGTGATTCTGCAACTGC
>NW_017672681.1:28790-46075 GCF_001879085.1 Nicotiana attenuata
AAAGCTCTTCATGAGGGTCCTTGGTTCATAGGAAACCAGTTTCTCACCATAAGAAAATGGGAGCCTAGATTTGTAGCATCGGAAGCCTCACTAATATACTCGGCTATTTGGACTATACTACCTGAACTTCCTACGGAATTTTACGACTATGAAATCCTACAAAAAATAGGGAACAAGCTAGGAGAACTCGTACGTATTGATGCATGCACCTCCTCAGCCCTTAGAGGGAAATATGCTCGACTATGCATCCTAGTACCAATCGAAAAACCTTGAAAGACCCATATAATACTGGGTAAACACTACCAGAAAATAACGTATGAAGGCTTCAACGTCTTATGCACAAACTGCGGACGCCTAGGACACAATTTAATATCCTGCCCAAACAAAAGAATAGAGACTCAAAATAATAATATCATGCCCAGCAATACCAAAAAAACACCACAGGATATCGAGTTCATCACTACAAAGGTTGAAAATTGGACCATAGTCTCTCACCATAGAAGGAAAATGAAGATAGACTTGGGAAAACATAATACCTTGAATCCCAAACCTCCCATGCACCCTACTGTCGAAGAGCATAGTCCAAATGCTTTGAACAACCCTCAGATGGAAATGGCCTCTCACAAAGTCTTAGGGCATTTACCCACTGGACAAAAGACACCCTCCACAAGCACCTTGTCTCAACACATTGGTAAAACCCTTCTACCCCAAAAGTCCCCAGCAAACCATAGGTCTGCTACTACAACTACTCTAAACATGTCACACTCTACAAGTGACAAAGACCTCCCTTTTACANAGTAACTCCTCGAATAGCAAATCCTGATAAAAGATGAGTTAAAATTAGAGCCATAAAGAGAAACATATGCATGAAAGATGAAACAAAATAAGAAGCTCTTACCATGAGTCTTTACTTTCCAACCAAAACGGTTAGAAAGTGTCTTCCAAGACCTCCCATCCATTGGTGCGGTCTTCAGTAATCTGTCTACCTAGCCACGGAAATTGGGAACATCTTCCACAACTCCCATGGTTGCTAAAAAAGGAAAAAGAAAAGCAAAATTAGAAAAGTTGATAAACTTGAAGGAAAAAAGGCACGAACAGGATAAAAGACTTACGTGCAAAGTTCCACTTCTCAGGGAAGGGAACGTTATCTTCACCCATTAAACCAGCAGTGGGGGTAGCAACAAACCGGGCATACCAGCCACGGTCCTTGTCATCCTCAAGGCTCACCAAAACCCTCTTACTCCTAGCTACTAGTGTGAAAACACCATTGCGGAAAAGCCTAGGGGAGTAAAGATGAATTAAGTGAGGGAAAGTGAAGGGAACACCAACAGAATTGGTTAAATGCCTTATACAGGCAACAACCCTCCATATGATTGGGCCAATTTGACCCAAACAAACATCGAAGAAACGACAAAAATCAAGAATGACTGGGTCAATAACTGGTTTGAACCCTAAGGTGAAAGGGTATGTATAAACAAAAGAAAACCCCATCAAGTAAGAAGTGATTCTCTGATTTGGGTTAGGAATAATGATAGGAAAGTCATCACTCCAATGGCAATCTTTGCGAACTACAGGAGCCAAAATTTCTGTAATCTGAGTGGGAAAAGCATCAGCACGATCTAAAGTAGAAACCTGATTCCTAAGAGATTCCCTGTCATGATAAAAAGACAATTCCGTAGGGACTATCTCTTCTACTAAAGGTTCACGTAATGGTTCAGAGGGTTCTTTACCCCTAGAGGAAGATTTTTGAGAAAGGGAACCTCTGGTTCTAGAAGAAGGGCCAGAACTAGGAGATAAAATAGAAGGGCCTCGTGCAGATCCCGAACTACGGTGCCTACCTCCCCTTCTGCCCCTGCTAAGAGCACTAGGGAAGGTATCAACAATGGAAGCCCTTCTAGGGTTAGGGTTCCACGAAGACATAATGAAAAAAGATGATACGAGGAGGAAACAAATAGAGATTTGAAAAATAATAAAGTGTTCAGTAAACTTTATGAGACAAAGACAAAGAAAGAAGTTATATTTATATTGATGATCAACCGTCAAAGGAAAAAGTGCAATGATGAAGGGTCATAATAATGATAACTGACACTTCGTGAACGGGGAAGCCGAAAAGAAAGCCTAGAAAAGTGCTGCAAAATTGCAGAACCAATAGGAAGGTGACACGTGTAAACGTATTAAATGGAAGTGACAATTGAAGTGTCAATTCTGTCACAGCATTAATGGTGACAAAAATTTCCGTTTTAATGAAATTCACTTCCCAAATATTCAATTGATGAATAAATGGCAAGTGGGGGGACTATCTGTATTGGGAAAAATTGAGTTTACATATTAAAAAAGTGTGAAGATGACGTGTCATGACACGTAGGCAGGTCAAATAGTCAAAGAGTTACAGTTAGCCAAGAGGCACGAGTAGTAATAGATGCGAGCAAAAGCAAAGGAAGAGGCACGGGCAATTATTTAAAGGATTCAGCGCCCGTACCTATTCAAGAAATTTAAGTTCAATAATCAAGAAGAGTCAAGGGAATGAATCTGACAGCCTACGAGGGTCCAAATACAGTATTTGATAAGCATTAAATGCTGAAAACGTTAGAAAATCTGTCTTAAATGTAATGATTATGTAACGTAGCATTCAATGTCATTTATCGCCCATAATAACCTTATTATGACCAAAGCAAGGCACGTACATCCGAAATAACTATAAAAGGAGAGGACTGAACAGTTGTAGGGACACGAAAGATCATCTGAATATACTTTGGTTTACTTGCTTTATTCAATTATATTCTGGCTATTCAAATTACTTTCTTTTATACATTCTTGCGATTATCAGTAACCCGTGTTCTTCTAAATTATAGCTTTAGTCAAAATTCCATTTTTTGGTTAAACAGAGACATGATAAACAGTTGAGAAAAAGTTACGTGGAATGAATTATCATTTGTACATCTAGATCCTCGAATAAGATAATATGAACTTGAAGTTCATAAAAGGATAATTCATGTGCAATATATTGCAAAGCATGCCAGACGCATTTGCTGACCCAAAGAAAGTAACTATATTCTCATTGCAAATGCTCCTATTAGAATAAGTCCTAGAAGGACAAAGTCTATAGTACGCTTAAAGCATATAGGCAAATCGGTTTCAAATAAACTTCTTGATAAAGAAGATGAGCAAATGATCAAAATGATCATAATAAGGAGGCAAGTGATCTAGAAGATCACATGACATAACACTTCATAAAATCTCAGGAGAGATTCAGGTACCTGAAAATATGAATGAAGAGATCTCTATGTCATGTCTTTATGAAAATAAAGCTGGAACCGATATAAAATGTTCGTTGACGACATCTATGTTAGAGCTAAGTATATATGGGAATTTTAAGTCTGTCGAATACAGACACAAAAATATTGGCCAAATAGAAGAAACACAATTCAAATAGAATTGGTTTCATATGAAAGACATGTAGTTTTGAACATGTAGTTCAAACACTTGAAAGTATAAAGTCAATGGTATGTGCAATCTGTTTTCGATATCTTATATGTCTAGCATGACATGAAAACTTGATATGCATCTAAAGTCTATTATATGGCTTAATGACTTAACTTATATGACGATCCATAAAGGATTTAAATCGCTTGAAGCATATACAATTCTCGATCTTGAAGTACCACTTCCTCAGTGCAATTTGTGCACAAATGTATCTTGCTATAACTATATGCATAATAATATGATAGCAAGAGTTTTCACCTGTATGTGAAGATATTGAACTTACGATTCCAACAAGATCATATGAAGACAATTCATCTCTATCAAGAATGATGATTTCAAGGTGCAATATATTCATTCAAGTTAATATGGCTGATTTGTTCATCAAATCTCTACCAAAGATCTTTTGAAGACGGTGCACAAGATTGGAATGCAAATGCTCAAGGATGTGAATTGATGCTCTCATCAGGGGGAGTTAATACGCGTTGTACTCTTTTTCCCTGACAAGGTTTTGTCCCATTGGGTTTTCCTTGCAAGGTTTTTAACGAGGCAACCAAAAGGCATATTTCTAAACATGTATACTCTTTTTCCTTCTCTAAAATTTTTTTCCCACTAGGTTTTATTTTAGTTAAGGTTTTAACGATGCACATTGTTGAATAGATATTCAAGGGGGAGTGTTATAAATAGAATAGTATTTATGATGAATGTCTATATTGATTCTAGGGTTCATTGCTTGGTGGCTAAGCCGCCCTCTCCCTATAAATAGAGAGTTCTATTCCATTATAATTCATCCAATATCAATAAGAATTCTCTCTCTCTACTTTTCTCTGCAATACTCTTCTTCTTCATTTATTATTTTATAATATATATATCATTGTTACCCATCCTTTTATTATTAAAAAAGAATTAAATATATTCAAGTACTATCTGAAATATTTTGAATATACATTCCCTATGAGTATTAGTTCAATTATAGCCATACCATTATACAGTTGGTAGTAATTATCTCTTAATTTAGACGGAGGGACACATAACAAGCTTAGAATCAAATAACCAACCCTAATTTTTCCATCTTCCTACTAGGATAGATATTCTAACAAAAAACTACCTAACTTAGCTAGTTGGCAGCTCCGTATCGTGAACTGCATCTGAAAGCCCCCCAATTATTAGACCAACCTACTATAATAATTCCATAAATACCTAACTAAGATATGGCGAACAAATAAAGTAGCCCTATATTCGGATTAATACCTGGTCAACCCTCATATTGTGTCACTCCTTTTTGTAGACTTATTTTAACCCAAAAAGTAGAGAAAATGTACTATGTAATTAATTTGCACTTTTTCTTTTAGTACATGTTTATTTTTTGTTCTCTTGTTCATTGAAAGCAAACACTCCCCTCCCATTTTAATTTGTAGCATCATTTCTATTCTTCTTTTCTCTGTTTTAAAAATCAACTGCAAATTATGCAAAGTGGTAAAATAAAGTTTTATGTTATTTTTACATGGCATGAATATAATGTGCAAAGCAAGTGGTGGGATTTAAGGGAAATATGCATAGAATCTTACAAATCTCTGGAGGATGAAACGAAAGCATATACAGACTGTAAAGGCGAATGTGAAATTAACAGCAGGTATCAACTATATTATCCTTACAACCATGGGTTAGAGTGAGAAACTCTAGCCTCTCTCTAAAATCAATCTCCATCTTCTTCTTCCCCAAAACCTAAGTTATGCTCCTCAATACTCCCATGCCCGCCCACTAAATGACCTAAACAACATGGAAACTTCATCAAACAGCTTGAGCGGAGATACCATATCTCCAACCAACATGAGCCTCAACTCTACCCATCCAAATACGCCCCAAACAAGCTCGAACCCTAATACCACCCAAACTTCTCAACCACCGGAAACTGGGCAATATCACAATGGAAAACCATCGTTCCTAAGCACACTAAACAACAGCCCCTCTTCCAGTAACCTTTCAAACAACACATGCATCCAAAATGACATAAACATGGATATGTTAACCACGGATGAAACTGAAAATCCTTTCCTCCAAGAAGAGGAAGATATCTTCATTCCTATAACCTCTGAAGATAAAGAGAGATTATATAGGAACTAGGAAACAGCCCTTATAGTTAAGGTCTTTGGGAAAAGAGTTGGGTACCAATTCCTTCAACGTAAGCTTCAAGCGATTTGGAAGCCAAACAAAACTATTTCCCTTATCGACCCGGGATACGACTACTATCTTATGAAATTTAACAAACAAGAAAATTACGATAAAGCTCTTCATGAGGGTCCTTGGTTCATAGGAAACCAGTTTCTCACCATAAGAAAATGGGAGCCTAGATTTGTAGCATCGGAAGCCTCACTAATATACTCGGCTATTTGGACTATACTACCTGAACTTCCTACGGAATTTTACGACTATGAAATCCTACAAAAAATAGGGAACAAGCTAGGAGAACTCGTACGTATTGATGCATGCACCTCCTCAGCCCTTAGAGGGAAATATGCTCGACTATGCATCCTAGTACCCAATCGAAAAACCTTNTTAGGGCATTTACCCACTGGACAAAAGACACCCTCCACAAGCACCTTGTCTCAACACATTGGTAAAACCCTTCTACCCCAAAAGTCCCCAGCAAACCATAGGTCTGCTACTACAACTACTCTAAACATGTCACACTCTACAAGTGACAAAGACCTCCCCTTTTACACGAATAAACCCCTGGACAAAGACCCTAGCCCTACAAAAGAATACTACCCAACCCTTGCTACCCTACCCAGTAACACAACTAGCCCCTCAAACGAGACCAACAACCTTTTCACGGAAAACTCGGTACGAAAACACCCGTCCCTTTTTCCCTCTGTGGACTATGAAGTCCCATCAACTAAACTACAACCCTTAGGTCAACACCTAGGCTCCACCATTTCTAGTACCAAATAACAACGGTCACACAACAACAAGCAACAGGTTTTCTCCATTAGAACCTACCCATCCCTCACATCAATCTCCTTCCCCAATGTCCTTGGATTCAAACCAAATCACTACCCTTGACATAACCCCAGCCGTAGGAACTAATGACCACATTAATGAGCCAAGCCTCTTAAATTCTCCAGTGGATACTTCATTAAACCACATTAACAATTTAATACTCATTCAAAACCCTCCCTCGGCCAGTGACAGTGTTCTTAACACAAGTTCAAGTTCAAACAACATCTCAACCAAAAATGCCAAGGCTTCTAAGCAACTACCACAGGAGAAATGTAAGAACAAAGAGGAATGTTTGGATACGGGAACAACAACAAAGACACAATCATGCCTTCAACCCACCCCAATCGACCCCACAACTACCCCAACCACCAACACTCTTCACAACCCTACCAATTCAACCAAACCACACTCCCCAGAGATGGTTGGAACAAGGTCTAATTGGGACACAGCCTAAGCATGAGCTTAAGGATCAATGGGGAGGATATAATCATACAAATAGAGGACCCATGTTACTTGGCTCAAATAATAGCGGAAGGTATGAGAATAGCCATGGGGAACATAATAAACAATCCTTGGATAAACCATGCACTAACCCTTCATCAAGGAATGCCATCACCATGGCTTCATCTTGCATGGCAGAACCAATAGCCATGGAATCCTCTCCTACCATTCAATCTTCTCAATACACAATCACCCCTCTTCCCAAATATCCAACCTCCCCCAAACCCAGCTCCCCTATTCCAGACCATGCATGGCACGACCCCAAACATGCATGCCACCAAGCAGTCCACAACACCCTAGCAACACCCCCCTCACCCATACAACAGAATCACCCACCCAACGTGGAGAGAGAAGATGAGGAAGAAGAGGAAGACAGTCCAACGGAAAGGGTGGTAGAACACGGAGTACTAAGATCACCAAAAACCCTAGTGTTCAAAGCAAGAAAAGAAAAAAGGTTCATCTTAAGTTGCCCGCTGGATTTGAGGAAATACTCAATAACTATAAAGAAATTCATGACTCCGGGGATCTACCAATATGCAATGGTGTTGGTCCCGACAATGTTCTCCAACTTTTGGATGAGCCAGGAAGGAACATCGAGCAGGGGGAGCTCCCCTCCCAACCGGGAGATGAGTTCAAACAATAGAAACATAAGTATGAGTTTTATTTCTTGGAATTGCCGTGGAGCAGGAAATACTGATTTCAGAAGAGCTTTTAGATCCATGTTTGATTATCACAAACCTAGTGTGGTTGCACTACTAGAAACAAGATTATCTGATCATCATGTCATTATGGAGGATTTTGGATTTTCAGGTCTAGCACAGGTTGCGGCACAAGGAAACTCGGGAGGAATGGCACTAATGTGGAACAGTGACGAAGTCAATGTGGACCAAATAGGGGGAACTGATCAGGAAATCCATGCTATGGTGAAGGTAAAAATTCTTCCTAAAACATGGTTATGCTCAATTATTTATGCTAGTAGTTTACTAGAGGAAAGACAGTTGCTTGCAACTATAAAGGACCCTGGTTAGTATTAGGAGATTTTAATGAGGTCACTAGAGCAAGCGAAATATTTGGAGGCCTCCCTGTCAATAACAATAGAATTTCAAAGTTAATTAATTGCCTTAATACTTGTAAACTAATAGACCTAGGTTTTAAAGGCCCAAAGTTTACCTGGTTAGATAAGAGGAAAAAGAATAAAAATGCTTTCATTATGAGAGACTTGACAGATTTGTAGCCAACAGTGAATGGATCGGTATGTTTCCTGAAGCTTGTGTAAAACATCTTATAAGAACCCACTCTGACCATTGTCCCATACATCTTGACCTTATCAAAAGACCAAGCCGTAGCAATAATATATTTCGATTAGAAACCATGTGGTTATCCCATCCCACTTTTAAGGGGTTAGTAATGGACTGCTGGACAAATCAGCTTAATATATCAACTGCTATTAACAACTTCACTAATAAAGCCACTACATGGAATAAGGATACCTTTGGAAATATCTTTAAAA
Organism: Nicotiana attenuata; assembly: GCF_001879085.1. NCBI lineage: Eukaryota > Viridiplantae > Streptophyta > Magnoliopsida > Solanales > Solanaceae > Nicotiana > Nicotiana attenuata. Next base: position 37,282 of record NW_017672681.1, read on the forward strand.
AAAAGAACGAAATCCAAGCTAGACTAGAAGGCATTCAAAAATCTCCAAATTACACAACTAGCACCTTCTTGTCTAACTTGGAAAATGAATTACTAGAAGAATTACAAAAAGTCCTCAAACTGGAAGAGGAATTCTGGAAACTGAAATCTAGAATCCAGTGGATCCAAGAGGGTGATGCCAATACTAAATTTTTCCACCTCACAACCCTGCAAAGAAGAAGGAAAAATAGGATTTTTAGTATTAGAGATGAGGCTGGTAATTGGTTCCACAATCCAAAGGAACTTGCCTATATCATAACAAATTTCTATAAAAATCTATATACCACTAATCATACTTCCTCCCAAAAAACACTGATATACATGCCTGCCCTATCCTCAATTACCCCAACTGACCATTTCCCCCTCACCAGAGTGCCTGATGAGGAGGAAGTAAAGAATGCCCTCTTCTCCTTTAAACCACTAAAGGCACCTGGACCGGACGGTATCCACCCCTTCTTCTACCAAAAATTCTGGGGAATAACTAGCAACCTTCTGGTAAACTTCTGTAAAGAATCCTTCACAAAGAAAAAATGACTGAAGACATGAATAGTACCTATGTTTGTTTAATACCAAAGCATCAGAATGCTGAAACCTTAAGGCAATACAGACCAATTAGCCTTTGCAACACTGCCTATAAGGTCGTCACAAAAATTATTGTTAATAAAATAAAACCCTTGATCAACAAAATTATCCATCCTTCTCAAACCAGCTTTATAAAAGGAAGGAGAGCCTCTGACAATGCCATAATAGTGCATGAAGTCCAGAATTTTTTCAAAAATTCCAAAGGGAAGAAAGGGAAAATCATGATTAAAATTGATTTAGAAAAGGCTTTTGATAAACTAGAATGGTCTTTCATTAGATTCTCCCTGAAATCCCTTAACTTCCCAGATGACCTAATTGAGCTAATAATGTCATGTGTATCCTCCACATCCACCTCTACACTCATAAATGGGTCAAGCACAGAATTCTTCACCCCTACTAGAGGCATTAGGCAAGGGGACCCCCTATCCCCGTACCTATTTATAATATGCATGGAAATGCTCTCTAGACTCATTGATCATGAAGTAGACTGCTGTAGATGGGACCCCATAACCCTATCAAAAAAGGGACCCCAATTATCTAACCTATTCTTTGCTGACGACCTCATTCTTATGATGGAGGCCAATCAAAAAAGTTGTGACTCCCTCATATATACTCTGAATAAATTCTGTAAGTTCTCCGGCCAATCCATCAACTTCAGCAAATCTAGAATAATCTTTTCTAAGAACACTCACCCGGACAAACAGTCTCTCTTCAGCAGGTGCCTAAACATGAGAATATCAAACTCAGTAGGTAAATATCTAGGTTTCCCTATGACAAACCAGAGGCTACCCAAAAAAGACTTCCAATTCATTATCGACAATCTGAACAACAGACTAAAAGGATGGAAAACCCACTTCCTAAACGTAGTAGGAAGAACCACCCTCATTAAAGCAACCCTTGCAGCCATTCCTAACCACAACATGCAAATTTTCAACCTACCAAGAGCTACCCAAAACAAGATAGATTCCATCCAACGTAACTTTCTATGGGGAAGTACGGAGGAAAAAAGAAAATGCCACTTGCTTAAGTGGAGTAAAGTCACTACTCCAAAAAGACAGGGAGGCCTAGGGCTTTTTAAAACCAGCTGTAAAAATGATGCCTTCAGCACCAGTCTTGCCTGGAGATACTCTAACAACAAGGAAGCCTTATGGGTCAAAGTTCTGCGCAATAAGTATGATAGGAAAACCGACCATAACAACAGACCCACTCCCAACCCTTTGTCCTCGCACATCTGGAAAAACATCTATAAAGGAAACAAGATTTGCCAAAAAGGGAATAAATGGATTATAGGTAATGGGGAAAACATAAACCTTTGGAACAGCCGACGGATAAACCACGGGAACACACTAAGGGACAGTATCCATGGGCCTTTCCAAAGAGGGAAAGAAGATATGAAGGTAAAATCTATCATTCAGGATGGTTACTTCAACCTAACAAAATTATCCTTCGAACTACTTGAAGATATAACCCTAAAAATCCATAGCACTTATATCCAACAATCCCAGTCAAGTAGGGATAAGATCTCCTGGAACTCCCCAGGCTATAGTCCCTTCTCCATCAAGGCAGCCTATGATCTTATTACTCACCAGGATACTCAGATTGAAGAGAACAAACTCAACTATAAGTGGATCTGGAAAAGTAACACCCTGAACAAACTAAAATACTTCATGTGGTTGCTCACCGTCAATAGACTCCCAACAGCCACCTTCCTAGCAAAACGTAATATCTGCACATCTGACATCTGCACCATATGTGGAACTGAAAAGGAGGACATAAAACACATGCTCTTCTATTGCACCCACTCAAAGGAAATCTGGAGGCAATATCACATAAAACACAACTAACCACCCTCGGATAATGAACTATCTACTTTTTACTGGCTAAGGCATCAACTAAACTCAAACAAGCGCTATAATCAATACATCACTTGGCATGTCTTCTTACCTTTCCTCCTATGGTACTTATGGACCACTAGAAATGAAAAGATATTTCACAAAAGCAGTCCATATCCCAACATTAACAAAGTAATTAATAGTACCCAAGAATTCCTTTTCCTAAGCAATTGGATCCCCATACGCACACCAAAAAGAACCATCCTCATTAAATGGCAACCACCGGGCATAGGAACCTACAAACTAAACATAGATGGATCATGCCTAGGTAACCCAGATATGGGGGCATAGGAGAGGTTTTCAGAGATAGCAATGGAAACTGGATACTAGGATTCAATATGGGATTTGCCTATGCCACGAATATCCAAATGGAAGCCATGTCCCTATTACAGGGCCTAAAACTAGCCATCCAAAAGAGACTAACCCCTTTAGTCATTGAAACAGACTGCCAGTAGCTTATTAGCCTGATAAACAATGATAATTGCCTTTATCAAAATATTATTGATGACTGCATGTTCCTATTATCTGAGGCGGGCATGCCACCATCGAAGCATGCATTCAGAGAAGCTAATGGGGTAGCGGACACCTTAGCCAAGAATGGATGTAGCTTGGACTCTTTTGCTGAATTAATGTTGTATTATTATCCGTCTGTATTTGCTATTTTAGTTTTTGATAGAGATGGGATAGGCACTGCGTGGCCTAGACAAATCTCATGTTGTAATGACTACTAAGTTTTTATGTTCTGAATAAATGTCTCTATTTACCAAAAAAAAAAAAAAGAATGTGAAATTAAGGAAGAACTAGCATGCTCTAGCAGAGAAAATAACGAAAATAAGGTGTGGAAAAAGGAGAAGTTTTTATGGAATTAGTATTCTTGACAGTGGCGGCTCGACGGAGTACGGGACCTAAAGCTGAATCGTTATTAGAGGCCTTTGGAAGCAAATATGTTAATTATATTTTACAATCAACTTCTTCTAATATTTTCATCCTAATTGATAATGTAGCCAAATTTTTTTAATCATTCTTGATATATTGTTGATCTTAGGTAAAGTTTTATTAATTTTACTTTCGAAAAATATTTTTCCTTTGGGGAAATGTCTTTATTTTTCTATGTGCAATATTATATAGGCATGTGAAAAAAGAATTAAATCATTTATTCCATTGAGTATATCAATTAGAGCATTATCTTCTGCTTGAATATTTTTTCGTAGTACTTTTATTATAAATAAGTCAGAATTAATATGGAACTAATTAGCTCGAGGTATGCTCAGAAGCTATTGTAAAGTGAAAATTAATCTAAGTTGAAGAGAATAAGAAGAATAAAGGAGAAAGTTATTTAAGTACATGTCATTCATTTGTTATAGCTCAACTAAATTCGCCCCGAAAATAGCATAATGTTTGGACTATGCCAAAATGATACATAGCAAATGGCTGATCAAAAGATTTACTTACTATTATGAAAAAATTATAGGAGTAATATGGATAATATTTGGGGCCTTATATGTTTTAGGACCTAAAGCCTTGCTTTAGTTGCTTTGGGGTTTAGCCGACCCTGATTCTTGACTGGTGTAATAATGGGGATGAAAATCGGGTAATTAATGAAAATAATGTCCTTTAATATATATATATAGAGAGAGAAAGAGATAATAAAGAACTACATTTTGAGTATGGGTTATTCTTGATGTTTGTATTTGTCATATTAAATTGTAATCAAATGAACATGAATTTTGTGTTATATATTAAGCTTAAGTAACGAAAAAAGTAATGTTTGGGTGGCACGCATGCCAGTTCGAACACAAGACCTTTCGATTGCGCTTAATGGTTTTGTTGGAATAGCGTCACCTACTTGTAAATAGTAACTGAAATTTACTTAACTATGACTCCTGCGCCGTAATTATTTTCTGAACTAGTGAATTTCCTGCGCTTCGTGCAGTTATAAAAACGTCATTATATTGTTCTTCTTTTTTTTTTAGTATTTAATTAGTTTTAAAAATTCATATATTTGTATGATATTTGATAAAAAGTTAATTTTAAGGCAACTCTTGATCTCAATTCCATCTCTTAATTTTGAGGTCTTAGCTTTTGGAATTAGATTAATGTTTTATTATCAGTAGCAAATCAATTAATAGCAATCAAGGTTGCTTCTGAGTAAGCTTTTGTTATGTTACTTGTCCACTCCAAAACAATTTTTTAATTAGGTCATACAATTACGTTAACATCTCTTCAGCTTTGCCAAGTTATGTGCCTGCTTGGTTTTTCAGAAATGGCAGAATTAACACAATTCACATATAATTATTAGTCTTATTCCATAAGTCGCATTATCAATATTTTCAATATAAAGTTGCTAAAATATACTGCTCAATCAACATAAGCAGTCTTTATTTATATCAATAATTCATACCCGCTCCCTGCTTCCCTTTTATCCTGCTTCTCTATGTAGTCGAGCGGACATTAACTAAAAATAATATCTTCTTTTTCTTTGAGAAAGCGGCACAAAGCTTTGGAACATTAAAGTTTGGTCGAAGATTAAACGATCTTGTTCTAGGGACTTTTGAAAGGAATAACGGCAATCTTTTCAAGAATTTCTTGTTGATAATGTTTGATACCTTGGTGTGAGGTTTTTTTTTTTTTAATTATTATTTTTGTTCCGAAAAAGAAGATAACTTCCTGTAGAATCCACACATTGAAGTAGTTTCGTTGATTGAACCCTGGAAGCACCAAAATTTCTATAATGATTGATTTTTGAGTGTTTGGAGAAGGTAACTGCTTCCGTAGAGACGTAATCAATTTCGTTTGGATTGGATTTTTAAGCGTTTTTAATGGGGAAAAAAAGGAAAAGGAGGTGACTTTTGAATTTTTAAAAATAGCAAATATAAAAAGGATAAAAGGCAAAAAAATGACAAAACCAAACGTTTTTTATGCACATGCTCGAGAAATTATGGATGAAAGCAATAATAAACTAATTTCTAGTCACTGAGACAGTTTTATTTTTCAACATCTGTATTCCTTGAGTCCTTAATAACACTTCTTAATTTCCTGCGATAGACTAATAAACTTCTCTGATTTGCAAATATATATATATATATATATATATATATATATATATATATACTCCTGGAGTCACATCCACAGTAACCAACGCCCAAAACAAAGAAAAAACAAAGAGTGTACAAGAATTTCTAGCACTAAAAAAGAAGAAAGAAGATATTCAAGCCAAAAATAATAATCACGCGGTGCAAATAACCAAATACTAATGCTAATATGAAGTAAACTCCAACCACCTAAATTCCTGTATTATATAAAAGAGAATCGATACACTACATGTGGTAAATTTCAGTGAGAGACACTTTTCTGTTTTGGTGAAGATATGCAATCTGGCCACTATAGCACCATGCTATAAGGAAGGAGGAATTTTACTAACGAAGAGCCAATTGTTATTCCTGCAGACCTTGTATTCATAATTGATGAGAAACCACATAGTTTCAGATGCCCCCACCAATTAAAGACACATTAAACATGGCTGGCAACAGGGAAAGAAGATTACATTCCCAGGAAAAGGAAACAAATAGCCAAATGTTGTTCCTGCAGATCTTGTGTTCGTTATGTTAGTAGACTGTATTTGTAAAATAATTCTGGAAATATAAATGAATATAAACAGAAATGAACATAAACAGAAATGACATAAAACATAATTCGAGCCCACTGAATTCACAGTGTTTCCTTAAGGAATTTAATCCTCTCCTAGTACCCAAGGTTATGGATTATTTCCTCCCAGGATAGAACGAATTACACACTGGTGTAGTGGTACTTCAAACCCCAGTGTTTCAGCGAACACAAAGTTCGGTAGCAAATCACACTTACTTTTTACTTTGTTTGATGCTAAAAGTATGCAGAAGAAGGAGAGAAAACTCAGAAAATCGTTGTTCAATTTTGAGCAGAATAGTGTTGTATTTATAGCCAAAGTTGGGCTGAAATCTGAAGAGGTGCAACTCTTCAGAATGGCTGTTTATGCAAAACGCACACAGCATAAATGCCATTACATAAATGGTCATTTACTCAATAATAAAGAGGGAAAATAAAGAGGGAAAATTAAAGAGGGTAGTTACTTTTCTGTTACCAAAACAGAAAAACGGATTGGATTTAATATTAATATTCTGTTATTAAAACAAATATTTAATAACATTTCTGTTAATATTTTACTATTAACAAATAAATTTGGTCCAAAAAGTAAATCAATCAATCGATCATTTGACCAAATCCGAATCCGAATCCGAATCCGAAGCCGAAGCCGAATCCGAAGCCGAAGCCGAAGCCGAAGCCGCAGCCGCAGCCGAAGCCGAAGCCGAAGCCGAGCCGAGCGAGCGACGACGACGGCGCGAGGCTTGCCTTCTTCTCAACTCTTTAAGAGCTAGAAGAAGAGCAATTGCTTATATACCCGTAAAAAACCTCTTCCTCTTCCAATATGGGACAATGCCCATTTGCCAAGGGGGAACTTAAAATTTCACTCAAAAATTTCATTTCCCTCCAATACCCATTCACCCTCTTTTAAGTATTTAATATATATTAATTAAATACATCCAAAAACCAACAATCCCCCACATGAATGGGGAATGGCTATATCACGGAAGTATGCATGAAAAACTGTGTGATTCGCAAGTAAGGATTAATTGCATCTGGATAAGTAGGTTTTCCTTTGAACTTTCCGTAGTGAACTTATGTCGGATATACTCGATCAATCGGTAGATTTGATATCTTTGAACCGTCGAACTTTAGTGTATACCTAGACAACCATAAGTCACACAACCAACCCTTAACCGTCTTTGGTTCTCATTGTTGTGTTCGTTTCAGCCATGAACACCGCCTGGTTTCATAAGTGCGTAGAGAACTGGCTACAATGTTCTCCTTGAAGTGGCTAACACTTCACACTTACATAGGTGATTCCTAAATGTGTCATCACGTAGATACACTATTTGATATACCCCGTATCAAATTTAGAAATCATTAAAAAGCCTTAATGCTTTATCCTTGGTACTGAACATTGTCTCATCACGAGAATGGACCAAAAGTTTAGTTGACAATGTTGAACTGTCATAAATGACTTTGTTTGATCTCCTTGAACCTAGATCTTGGGATCTCCAATCTTCTAGGTGGAGTTACCGCCACTATGACTTGTTCTCGGCCACAGTCCCATTCCCCTTGATGACTTCTCAACTACCTCTCTAGTTAGGCCTTTTGTAAGTGGATCCGACACATTATCACTTGACTTTACATAGTCAATCGTGATAATTCCTCTAGAGAGTAATTGTCTAACGGTTTTATGTCTTTTTCGTATATGGCGAGACTTACCGTTATACATAACGCTCCCAGCCCTTCCAATTGCCGTTTGACTATCACAATGTATGCATATTGGTGCCAACGGTTTGGGCCAAAATGGAATATCTTCCAAGAAATTCCGGAGCCATTCAGCTTCTTCACCGACTTTATCCAAGGCTATGAACTCAGCCTCCATTATAGAGCGGGCAATACAAGTTTGTTTGGATGACTTCTAAGATACCGCTCCTCCACCAATAGTGAATACATATCCACTTGTGGACTTGGAATCAGTTGATCCGGTGATCCAAATTGACAGTATCCCTCAATGACCGCAGGATATTTATTGTAGTGCAAAGCAAAGTCCTGGGTATGTACTAAATACCCCAAAACTCGTTTCATGGCCATCCAATGAGATTGGCCTGGATTGCTCGTATATCGACTCAATTTACTTATAGCACAAGCTATATCTGGTCGTGTACAATTCATGATGTACATTAAGCAACCCAACACACGAGCATAATCCAATTGTGATATGCTCTGGCCTTTGTTCTTTGCTAATGCAAGATTCACATCAATTGGAGTCTTTGCAACTTTAAAGCCCAAGTGCTTGAATTTTTCAAGTACTGTCTTAATATAATGAGATTGTGACAATGCTAGACCTTGAGAAGTCTTATGGATCTTAATTCTCAGAATTAGATCAGCAACTCCCAAGTCTTTCATATCAAACTTGCTAGTTAGCATACGCTTAGTAGCATTTATGTTGGCAATGTCATTACTCATTATGAGCATATCATCCACATATAAGCAAACAATGACTATGTGATTTGGAACATTTTTAATGTACACACATTTATCACATTCATTTATCTTAAATCCATTTGACAACATTGTTTGGTCAAATTTAGCATGCCATTGTTTGGGTGCTTGTTTTAATTCGTAAAGGGACTTAGCAAGTCTACAGACCTTCTT
>NW_017672681.1:48511-57120 GCF_001879085.1 Nicotiana attenuata
AATCGACCCTCGGCTCAGGAAAAGGAAAAGGAAAACAAAAACAAAAAACAAAAAGCAAAAGAGCATTAGTAACTCCAGCAGAAATCACATAAATAATTATCTAAACATAAACCATAAATAAAATGGCATGCAAATATATCGACCAGTAACTACTATAAGGGGGCACAATACAATACACAGATCATCTATGGAGAGCCCTACCAACCCCCCCCCCCCCCAGCCCCGGGACAGAAGTACGAAAAATTCTAGAAGCCCCCTATCCTGCAACCCTGATACTAGACCTCCAAACTTTCCTATCAAGGGCCATGTCCTCGGAAATCCGCATTCTAGCCATGTCCTGCCTAATCACCTCTCCACAATACCTCTTGGGCCTCCCTCTGCCTCGACTCGCGCCAACCACCGCCAGCCGCTCACAACTCCTCACCGGGGCATCGGGGCTTCTCCTTCGCACATGCCCGTACCACCTGAGCCTCGCTTCTCGCATCTTCTCATCTACTGGGGCCACCCCCACCTTCTCCCGAATAACTTCATTCCTAATCCTATCTAACCTGGTGAGCCCGCACATCCACCTGAGCATCCTCATCTCCGCAACCTTCATTCTATGGACATGGGAGTTCTTCACCGGCCAGCACTCAGCCTCATACAACATGGCAGGTCTAACCACAGCTCTATAAAACTTCCCCTTGAGTTTCTGTGGCACTTTCTTGTCACACAAGACTCCTGATGCAAGCCTCCATTTCGACCACCCCGCCCCTATACGGTGAGTGACATCCCCGTCGATTTCTCTGTCCCCCTGAATCACTGACCCAAGATATCTGAAACTGTCCCTCTTGGCGATGACCTGAGATCCAAGCTTGACGTCCCTGCCTACTTCGCTCGGCTCGGCGCTAAACTTGCACTCCAGGTACTCTGTCTTAGCCCTGCTTAGTTTGAAACCCTTGGACTCGAGAGTCTGTCTCCAGACCTCCAACCTCTCGTTAACACCGACCCTCGTCTCGTCTATCAGGACTATGTCATCAGCAAGATTATTACTTTCAACATCAATATTAATTTGATTTATACCTTCAGCAAGGAGATCGTGAATAATCACTTTCAATTCCTGGACTTGGGTAATAACAGACTTGCTATCTACCATTTTGTAGTCCAAAAACTTTGCAGCAACAAACTTTTTCAACCCGGCATCTTCGGTTTTGTATTTCTTTTCAAGCAAAGTCCACAGTTCCTTTGACATTTCCACGCCACTGTAGACGTTATACAAAGCATCATCCAGCCAGCTTAGAATATAATTCTTGCACAAAAAATCTGAATGCTTCCACGCCTCAATCACGAGAAAGCGTTCAGTTTCTGGAGTTTCATCGGACAGAACAGGAACATCTTCCTTGATGAACTTCTGGAGACTTAGAGTAGTCAAATAGAATAACATCTTTTGCTGCCAGCGCTTGAAATCAATCCCGGAAAATTTTTCGGGTTTCTCCACCGGTGCCAATGCTGCCGGTGTCGTTCGGCTTGTTGAGGCATTGGCAGTCACCATTGGAACAGCTTGGTTCTCATTCTCATTAGTCATTTCTGTAAAAGAATGACACAAACATTAAAATCACGTAGATTTTAATAGAGTACAAAGCCACAAAGGTTTTACTCTTCCAGAAACAGTAAGTACAAATACAGAAAATATATTAAATTCCTTAAGCTTGTTAGTAGACTGTATTTGTAAAATAATTCTGGAAATATAAACGAATATAAACAGAAATGAACATAAACAGAAATGACATAAAACCAATTCGAGCCCACTGAATTCACAGTGTTTCCTTAAGGAATTTAATCCCCTCCTAGTACCCAAGGTTATGGATTATTTCCTCCCAGGATAGAACGAATTACACACTGGTGTTGTGGTACTTAGAACCCCAGTGTTTCAGCGAACACAAAGTTCGGTAGCAAATCACACTTACTTTTTATTTTGTTTGATGCTAAAAGTATGCAGAAGAAGGAGAGAAAACTCAGAAAATCGTAGTTCAATTTTGAGCAGAATAGTGTTGTATTTATAGCCAAAGTTGGGCTGAAATCTGAAGAGGTGCAACTCTTCAGAATGACAGTTTATGCAAAACGCCCACAGCATAAATGCCATTACATAAATGGCCATTTACTCAATAATAAAGAGGAAAAATAAAGAGGGAAAATTAAAGAGGGTAGTTACTTTTCTGTTACCAAAACAGAAAAACAGATTGGATTTAATATTAATATTTTCTTATTAAAACAAATATTTAATAATATTTCTGTTAATATTTTACTATTAACAAATAAATTTGGTCCAAAAAGTTAATCAATCAATTGACCGAATCCGAATCCGAAGCCGAAGCCGAAGACGAAGCCGAGCCGAGCGAGCGACGACGATGACGGCGCGAGGCTTGCCTTCTTCTCAACTCTTTAAGAGCTAGAAGAAGAGCAATTGCTTATATACCCATAAAAAACCTCTTCCTCTTCCAATATGGGACAATGTCCATTTGCCAAGGGGGGGAAACTTAAAATTTCACTCAAAAATTTCATTTCCTCCATTTCCCATTCACCCTCTTTTATGTATTTAATATATTAAATACACAAAAAAACCAACAATCCCCCACATGAATGGGGAATGGCTATATCACGGAAGTATGCATGAAAAACTGTGTGATTCGCAAGTAAGGATTAATTGCATCTGGATAAGTAGGTTTCCTTTTGAACTTTCCGTAGTGAACTTATGTCGGATATACTCGATTAATCGGTAGATTTGATATCTTTGAACCGTCGAACTTTGGTGTATACCTAGACAACCACAAGTCACACAACCAACCCTTAACCGTCTTTGGTTTTCATTGTTGTGTTCGTTTCAGCCATGAACACCGCCTGGTTTCATAAGTGCGTAGAGAACTGGCCTTACAAAGTTCTCCTTGAAGCGGCTAACACTTCACACTTACATATGTGATTCCTAAACGTGTCATCCCGTAGATACACTATTTGATATACCCCGTATCAAATTTAGAAATCATTAAAAAGCCTTAATGCTTTATCCTTGGTACTGAACATTGTCTCATCACGAGAATGGACCAAAGGTTTAGTTGACAATGTTGAACCGTCATTAATGACTTTGTTTGATCACCTTGAACCTAGATCTTGGGATCTCCAGTCTTCTAGGTAGAGTTACCGCCACTATGACTTGTTTTCGACCACAGTCCCATTCCCCTTGATGACTTCTCAACTACCTCTCTAGTTAGACCTTTTGTAAGTGGATCCGACACATTATCACTTGACTTTACATAGTCAATCGTGATAACGAGATTTTATGTCTTCATCGTATATGACGAGATTTACCGTTATACATAACGCTCCCAGCCCTTCCAGTTGCCGCTTGACTATCATAATATATGCATATTGGTGCCAACGGTTTGGGCCAAAATGGAATATCTTCCAAGAAATTCCAGAGCCATTCAACTTCTTCACCGGCTTTATCTAAGGCTATGAATTCAGCCTCCATTGTAGAGTGGGCAATACAAGTTTGTTTGGACGACTTTCAAGATACCGCTCCTCACCAATAGTGAATACATATCCACTTGTGGACTTGGAATCAGTTGATCTGGTGATCCAATTTGCATCACAGTATCCTTCAATGATCGCAGGATATTTACTGTAGTGCAAAGCAAAGTCCTGGGTATGTACTAAATACCCCAAAACTCGTTTCATGGCCATCCAATGAGATTGACCTAGATTGCTCGTATATCGACTCAATTTACTTATAGCACAAGCTATATCTGGTCGTGTACAATTCATGATGTACATTAAGCAACCCAACACACGAGCATAATCTAATTGTGATATGCTTTGGCCTTTGTTCTTTGCTAATGCATGATTCACGTCAATTGGAGTCTTTGCAACTTTAAAACCCAAGTGCTTGAATTTTTCAAGTACTGTCTTAATATAATGAGATTGTGACAATGCCAGACCTTGAGAAGTCTTATGGATCTTAATTCCCAAAATTAAATCAGCAACTCCTGTCACGACCCCAGTTCACCCACCGTGAACATGTCGTGATGACGCCTAGTCTCTACAACTAGGTAAGCCTAACAATGCGGAAACATAACTAACTTGCGGAATGATAGTCAAAACTGAACAATTTAAAGGAGAGAGTATATAAAAATGCCGCTCGACATATACAACTCCACATCACAGCATCCTACATTACTATCCCAAAACCCGGAAACTCACGGGAACACAAGCTAAATGGAATTCAGTAAAGTGCTCTAATCTCCAGAAATGTCTACATCAATAGTACGATAGAAGGGCTAACACTAAAGATAGAGTAAAGAAGGAGACTCTTCGGTCTGCGGACGCGGCAGATGTACCTCGAAGTCTCCGAAATGCTCCCTGCCTTAAGGATAATACGCCTGGGTAGAAGTACCTGGATCTGCACATGAAAAACATGTGCAGAAGGGGCATGAGTACACCACAGCGGTACTCAGTAAGTGCCAAGCCTAACCTAGGTGGGGTAGTGACGAGGAAGGTCAGGGCCCTACTGAGGATAAGTAAAATACAAGTTAACAGTGTGAAATGACAATGTAATTAAATAACACATGATATAAAGGGCAACAACAACTATTACAACGGCGAACAAAACACAGTAAAAGAATATAACTCAAGTCCGAAATAACAACCGGGGATCTCCTAGGATACCGTCTTGTAGTCCCCAAATATAAATATCATGTCCAGTGGAATCTCCCGGGTGCAGTCCCGTAGTCCAACTCATAAAATGCAGGGGGATCTCCCGGAATGCAATTCCGTAGTCCCAAAGTAAACATACAGGGGAGATCCCAGGATACCGTCCCGTAGTCCCAAAATAAAGTGTAGGGGGATCTCCCGGAATACCGTTCCGTAGTCCCAAAGTAAATACACAGCAACAACAAAATTTAACTCAATCAATTTCGTATCAGAATAAAGCAGGTAATCCTAACCTAGCATGGTTCACGTAGTATAATTAAGGCAGTTAAGACAGATAAAGCAGTTTAGTCAAGTAGACATGCTTCTCTAAGCTACAGCAGGTTTAAATATCCAAACAGTGTAAGCAAGGAAAAGAGGAACACAATTCAAGGCTATTTTTAAGGAAAGAACCGGATTTCCAACAATTAGCACAAGTGCGCGCTCGTCACCTCACGCACAAGGCATTTCAATTACCACAAAATCAATTCTAAGGGGAAAAAGTCCCCCACACAAGGTTAGACAAGCCACTTACCTCGAACCGGCACCAAAATCAACTCGAAACCACACATTTGCCATGAGTATCCGACTCCAAATGGCCCAAATCTATTCAATTCAATTGCATATCGTAAATAACATCTCAAGCAACTGATTCTACAATTTAATTCAAAGCTAATACGCGAAATTATAAAAAATGACCAAAATGCCCCTCAGGCCAACGTCTCGGAATCGGGTGAAATTTATATTTTCAGAAACTTCGTACTCTCACGAGTCTATACATAACAAGAACACTGAAATTGGAGTCCAAATGACCCTTCAAATCCTCACTTAAAGGTCTAAGGACTTTTCCCCCAATTTCCACCAAATTTCCTAAATCAAATGATGAAATTAACTAAAATTTGATGGAATATAACTAGAAAGGGTTAAAGAATCGTTACCCAATGATCTCCTCTTCAAATCCCTCTCAAAATCTCCCTCTCCCGAGCTCCAATTCGATTTTCTAACTTTTGAAACTAAACCCTCGAAATCAATATTTCTGACCAGTGATTTCCGCATCTGCGGTCAAGCGACCGCATCGGCGGTCCCGCTTTTGCGGACCATTTGTCACATCTGCGACTTTCATTAAAATATCAGCTTCCGCATCTGCGGACCTTTAACCGCAGGAGCGGTTCCACTTCTGCGGAAATTTCACCGCATCTGCGGTTGCTGAGGAAAATTGTGACGACCCAAAGGGTCATCACCTGTTTTCATACCCATTCTGTGCTTACGAGGCCCTGAAAATCTTATTTAGAGTCCCCTTGATTTGCATGCGCAGCCCGGTCGCGTAGCCGGAAAACTTAAATATGAAATTTTGTGAAAAATGCTAAATTTTGGTGTTAAAATGAATAAGTTTGACTTTAGTCAACTTTCTGGGCAAACGGACCCGGACCCGTGATTTGATGGTCCCGGAGGGTCCGTAGGAAAATATGGGACTCGGGCTTATGCCCGGAATCGAATTCCGAGGTCCCGAGCCCGAGAAATGAATTTTTAAAGGAAATTGTTTTTCTGAAATTGTTAAGGAAAATTGAAATGGAAATTGATTAGAACGTGTTGGTATCGGGCCTGTATTTTGGTTCCGGCGCCCGGTACATGTCTTATATATGATTTAAGATGTTTCTGTAAAGTTTGGTTGAAATCGGACGTCGTATGACGTGTTTCAGGCTTAAATTTCTAAATTTGAAACTTAATGAAGTTTGAAGAAAAACTCTTGATTTTGAGGTTTGATTCATTGTTTTGATGTTATTTTGGCGATTTGATCGCACGGTTAAGTTCGTAGGATGTTGTTGAGTTACTGCATGTGTTTGGTTAGGAACCCCGAGGGCTTGGGAGTGTTTCGGAGGTGTTCCGGAGTGGTTTTGGACTTGTGAAAATAGCAGATTTTGCTTCAGCTGTTGCAGACCCCATTTCTTCTTTGCGTTCGCGACGCATCTTCCGCGTTCGCGAAGCTTTGATCTTTCTTTCATCGCGTTCGCATCCCTGCCTCGCGTTCGCGTAGGGTTATTTGACCCTGAGGGCTTAGCTTTCTTTCCTCTTCGCGTTCGCAAGCATATATTCGCGTTCGCGTAGCTTTGCAGGATTCCTTCATCGCGTTCGCGTGATGGCCCACGCGTTCGCGTAGGTCAATTTCTGGGCCACAACCCTTTTACTCTCCGCGTTCGCGTTCTTCCTCTCGCGATCACGATCGCGATGGTCCATTAAGTGTACTCATCGCGAGCGCGACCAGCCTGTCGCAAACGCGATGAGTAATTTCGCCCAGTTATTTTTAAAACCCCAAAATAGAATCATTACAGGATTTCACCATGTTTTCACCAAAACCTTTCTTCTCCAAGCTCTTGGGCGACCATTGAAGCAATTCTTTATCAAAACCTCTTGGGTTAGTAATTCTTAGCTTATTTTCTTCCCTTTCCTTCAACATCTATTGAAATTCTAGGTCTAAAACATGTGATTTAAGGTAGAAAATTGGGTATTTGGGTAGAGTTAGGGCTTTTTGATTTTTCTTGATTTAGACCTCTTTTTGGGGTTGAATTTGAAAACAAATTATATATTTGGGCTCGTGGGTGAACGGGGGATTTGATTTTGGTCCGAACCTCGTGTTTTGACCAAGCGGGCCCGGGGTCGATTTTTAAGTTTTTGGGAAAAATGATGGAAAAGCTATAATTAGGCATTGGGTTCGTATTGTTTAGCATTTATTGATGTATTGAAGTCATTATTGTATAGATACAATTGATTTGGAGCCGAATTCGAGAGGAAAGGCGGTTATTGAGGATTGAATTGGCCGTGGAAGTTTGAGGTAGGTGTTTGGTCTAACCCTAGCTTGAGGGACTAGGAGTTGAGTCTTATTTGCTAATTGCTTCTTGTCGAGTACGACGTATAGGCATGGTGATGAGTATCTATACGTTGGTGTCTAGCATGACCGTGATTCTTTAAATTGTGAATATCTTGATTTCGTTGTATTCCTCTTACCTTGGTGATGATTCCTATTTGTTGTGAAAAGCTTGTGACAGGAAATTGTGACCTATGAACATCGAGGAGCATTGGCTCAAGTTATATTACAAATGTGAAAGTATATGAAATGATTAAACCCTTTGGAGCATTGGCTCAAGTGGTAAAGTGAGATATGAAATAAAAATGAAAGAAAGAGAAAAAGTATTTAAATTATTTTCCCTTGCCGGGATTTATTTGTTTAATTGTGTTCCCTTGCCGGGATTTAATTGTTTAATTGTATTCCCTTGTCGGGATTTCTATTATTATTTTGTTTATTCCCTTGCCCCTTGTTTGTGATTGTTGTTTGGGTGAGGAAGAGTGTAAAGAGGAAAGAGTGTAAAGCACGAAGGGTGATGCCGTGCATTGTTTGCTATTGTGAGGAAAGAGTGTAAAGCACGAAGGGTGATGCCGTGCCGCACGATGTACCATTCCGTGCCAATTCTATTGATCATATGTGAGGAAAGAGAGTAAAAGCGCGAAGGGTGATGCCGTGCACATTTTATTATTCTAATTGCTTTGGTGAGGAAAGAGAGTAAAAGCACGAAGGGTGATGCCGTGCACGTTTTCATTATATTATTGCTTGTTGAGGACGAGAGTAAAAGCACGAAGGGTGATGCCGTGCACTTGTCATTGATTTTCCTGATTTTTGCTGATAATTGAGTTATGTTGCCCTTTACTGCTATTTATTGATTTTCTTGTTGTTATCGGTTCAAGTGCATTAATTGTCTTATCCCACTATTACTGTGATTCTTTGTGATGGCATTTTCCTTTATTGTGTTACTTGTTATTATTGGCTCGAGGTATCTTTGCGCAACATTATGCCTTGAATTTATGCTATAATTGCTACATGTTTATGTGACTAAATT